>NW_016108148.1:0-94219 GCF_001604975.1 Cebus imitator
CACCAACAGACATTATACCATGAAGGATCCTAAGAAAGCACTCAGATTTGAGTTTTAGAAAAAGTTAGCCTGTTATTAGTATGAAGCAATGGTTTTGGTAATGGTTGTGTAAAGTGCTGAGGAGAAAGATTTTAGTCTTGGGTCAAGGAGATATCATTAGAAGGTCCCTGCTGTCATATAATGTATGGATTAAGTTAGGCTATATTGTGTCAACAAATTCAAAAAAGAATAATGACTCAAATGCAACAGGAGTTTATTCTGCTCACATACAAGTCTATGGTGGGTGATCCTGATCATTAGCTCCCTCTCACACAGAGATTTAGGGAGCTACGCTCTTTTCCATTTCGTGACTTTGTCATTCCTTAATGCTCTGGTTCCCAAACTGTGCACTGAGGCACATGAATCCATGGTGAATTCACAGGATCACCACTGGATGTCTGAAATTTTCAAAGAAAACACAGCCACACTTGATATCTGTTGGATGTAACATTACCTGCTAGCTTGAGGTAGTTCAGTTAAACATTAGATCACCCTACACTGCTTTTGTTTATGTCACAGTTTTCCAAAGCTGAGTTTTTTCCAGTTACTGTGATAATACGCAAGCTTCATGTGAAAACCAGTGTGAAACTGAAATTGAGGTGATCAGTGACTTAAGGACTTGAGAAGTTGTACAACGTTCAGCAGGCATGTATATACCACTCATTATTAACTACTTGTGGTTACTTAAGAGTGAAATAAACATATTTTGTTCATATATATATATATATATATATATCTTTTTTCAAATGGCTAATAAGTTAGGATAAAATATGAACTGTGTTGTGTAGACCTAACTACTTAGGAAATTGAACCAGTGGTATTTCATTTGGCCTGGAGGTGCTGTAAAAAATTACTGAGACACTAAGTGCTCTGTCAACTGAGAAGTTCAGAAACTTCTGCCCTAGGACTTTATCTTGTTTTCATTCAGCTGGTGGAAGCGGAAAGACAGCTCTCTTAAAAGCCATTATTAGACTGCTTATATTCACAGCCCAAGGGCAAGAACTTATTCCATCCATGTCCACACCTAACTTCAAAGGAGACCAAGAACTAGAGTCTAGAGGATGCAATGGGGGTAGGATGGATATGAAGGACAGGTACTGACTGACTGTGCCACACAGGCAACGTGATAGACTGAAATACATCACAATGGCTATGTGGATGGCATGGACACCAGACATATTAATGAGGAGGAATTTTCCTGAGTTAGAGACCAATTAGGATGTGGGAAGCATGGAAGAGTGAGGCTCAAAAAGGCCCCAAGGTTTCCAACTTGTTTGATTGGTGGATGTTGACATCTGTCACTGAGAAAGGGAATCTAGAAAACAGGAAGTTTGTGTTGCTGTGAGTGACTGGAATGGGGCAGGCACACTATATAATGTCATATAAGAGAAATTTATCATTGAAATACAACAGAAAAACTTGGTCTTAAAATAGTTTTCATCACACCTTAAAATCATCTATAAGACCTTCATCCCATGACTGTAGCATAAAAAGGGAAAGCACAATTTAAAAGCAGCCACTAGAGGCATATTCATCAAAATAGGTGAAGCTTTACTTCAAGTTCTAACTGCAGAGTTTTTAAAAATACCATAAACAGTTAAATAGAAATATTATTAGTGAAAACTCTACAAAGTAAATCACACATTTTGAAATGCTGGTGTCAACAATAGTGTTTTGTTCCCTGCTGTATCTCCAGCATCTAGAATGGTGCCTGGAACATTCACAGGTCGAACCTGGTAACTGCTGGATAAACAAGCACATCAGTCCCAAAACAGGGAATTATAATGGGGTGGTGAGCAGTGGCTTGTGGCAGACAGAATTACTGCTGGACAGTGCAGAAGCGAAATGATAAAGGAGCAGGATTTGAACAGGAGCAGAGTTATTTCCCTAAGCTTACTTGATTATTTGTACCAATGCCTTAGTAAGGGGAATTGGGGCACACACCAGAATACTATAGCTATATCTGTGTACTACCGTTGAAAAAAATATTGCTCACACTACGGTTTTATCTGTATATTACTTTTAGTGATGTCACTAGGAAGTTTATTCGCCTCAGGAAATAAACAGATGCTTTTTCCAATACTCATTTCAAGCTCTTCCTAACATCCCCTGGTTCAGCAAAGCTGTGGGGATCAAAGCTGGGTTTCTGTGATAAACTGTTGCATTTTCAGTCTCAGTTCTTGCCATCCAGACAAGCCAAGAAAGGTTTTTGGGCATTTTCCATCTCTGTATAGTGATATGAGGGATATACTAGAATTTTTCTCATCCCTTGGGAGTCTGAGTATAAATTTGATCAGTGGCAGGGGTGTTCAGCATATAAATATTACCTGGCACAAATATTCATGTGAAACAAAATTATGATTTGAATTTACCTCATGCAGTGATGGGAGGGCTGGATTAATATCTGTATGTTTCCTGGAACACCTCCAAAGAAAGGGGACATACAAATATGCAGTGCCAAATACAAAAATACGTGACCCCTGAAGGTATGTAATATATAGGGGTCAGGATTCTTTTAAAAATGGATTGCACAGAGATGTTGACTGTTTTTGTCTATAACTAATTGAGGTATTAATTGTCTTCTACAGCATTCAGTTAAAAAAAAATCCTTGCTTTTAAAATATGGAAATACTAGAATTCTTTCAATTTCTACTTCTTCAAAAACCAATTATTTAATTGTCAAAATTTGCTATTAAGCTTTCCAATGTCAAACTTATTAACAAGTTATTTAGTTTTCCCGAGTCTTAGTTTCCTTACATCTAATTTAGGGATGATAACAGTGTCTACCTATAGAATGTGGTGAAGATTAAGTAATACAATTCTTATAAGGAACTTATAGTAATACCTGTCACACAGGAAGTGTTCAATATATGTTAGCCAGGGTATTATTGTTGTATTGTTGCCATTATTACTGTTATTTGGATATTGAAAATTTCCATGTATAAAAACTGCCAGTTTTCTACTATATTTTGATTATTATGAATATAAGACAAAACAATTAACAGTGGTAATTAACTGCTGGTGAAGTCACTGACTACTTTGAGGATCTAATGAAAGCAGTAAACCCTTGTCCCAGAAAAATTGTGCACATGATTTCAGGGGAATTTATGAATTCCCCCCTGGGGTTTATCCATGTACCCTGCTTTAGAAACTCTGATCTAGAAGATCAGGTTTGAGCACTGTGAAAATCAAACAGTAATTTACACTGGAGTGACATTTTATAAAATTTGTGTGTATGTTAGGTAGGGGCTGTAAAATAACAAACAGCACCCACATCTATCAGTCATGTATTCCTACACAGTCATCACAGTCATCTGATAATCGAAATTAAACTATGATGCAAGATATCAGAAACAGGAAGTGGCTCACCTCAGCAAAAACTCCTCTCCTAAGCATGATGGCCTGGGTGGTGGACGTTTAAACGTAAGAGGTGATAAGGACCGGAAGAAAGCACTGGGCCGCAAATCTTGTAATTGCACTTGCTTCAAGAGCCTCGGGCAATTTTCTTTGGGAGAACTCTCCATCTGTAATTTTCACTTGTAAGCCATTATGATCACATTGTTGACATGATCGACAACTGGATTTTTCAAGTTAAACTGAAGCAATTGGCATGGCTATCTTTGACTTTAATTACTCTGATTTTCAATGTTTGCTTAGGTAAGTTAACTACATTCTTAGAACTACTTATAAATTGTTTTGACCTAATATTTTTAAGCATTTATAATGGTCAGGCTCTGTGGTAGAGGCTAGTATTTCAAAGACCAATAATCGCTGCCTCTACTTTTCTTCAGTTCACATTCTAAAAGTCTAAGAGACAAAGGGTGAATAATTTCAGTGAAATGTGGTCAGTCCATAGCATGGCCTGGGAACAAGAAAGGGAATAACAGCTCCACTTATGGTCCTGAGAAAGTCCTCTATAGGCTATTGATGGCTATTTAGAGGTTAAGTTCTTCTTTAGATGAAAGTAGGATATTCCAAAGGAGTATAAATCATTCTATTATAAAGACACATGCACATGTATACTTATTGTGGTGCTATTCACAATAGCAAAGACTTGGAACCAACCCAAATGCCCATCAATGATAGAATGGATAAAGAAAATGTGGCACAAATACAGCATGGACTACTATGTAGCCATAAAAAGGATGAGCTCATGCCCTTTGAAGGGGCATGCATGAAACTGGAAACCATTCTTAGCAAACTGAAACAGGAACAGAAAACCAAACACCTCATGTTCACACTCATAAGTGGGAGTTGAACAATGAGAACACACAGGAAGGGGAATATCACATATCAGAGCCTATCAGGAGGTGGGGGGATAGCAGGGAGTTGGGGAGGAATAGCATTAGGAGAAATACCTAATATAGACGACAGGGTGCTGGATGCAGCAAACCACCATGGCATTTGTATACCTATGTAACAAACCTGCATATTCTACACATGTACCCCAGAAGTTAAAGTATAATAATAAAAATAAAAATAAAGTAGGGCTTTACTGGTCCTTCCACTTAATAGAGAAATAAAGATACCAAGTATTGCTTAGCAAATTAATGAGATATTTTGGGGAGGAGACCTTTTATTTTTGCATGTATTTTTGGGTATCCTTTTGGTCAGTATCCTATTTTTTTATTTTTATATTTTTTTGAGACAAGGTCTCACTCTATTGCCCAGGCTGTACTGCAGTGGTATGATCTTGGCTTATTTTAATCTCAACCTCCTGGGCTCAAATGATCCTCCTGCCTCAGCCCCCTGAGTAGATGGGACAACAGGTGTGTGCCACTATGCGCAGCTAATTTTTTAAAACAGTATTTTTTTTTTGGTAGAGATGGGGTCTCACTATGTTGCCTCAGCTGGTCTTAAACTCTTGGGATCAAGCAATGGTCCCACTTCAGCCTCTCAAAGTGCTAGGACTACAGGCATGAGCCATGGTGCCAGGCAGGCCAGTATCTTATATTGAATAACTATTTGAATATGAAAATGCAGAACTACTGTGCTAGGATTAGAATGATCAGATGTTCTGATCTAGGAGTCCAGCTGAACAATAAGGAATGGGAGCAGCTTGTTGGATAAAAATAAAAGAACGCTCTGGAAGTGAAAGAAGACCCTAAGAAAGGTATCGGGTAAGGCTGTAATACAGCTAGTGAGAGCTTGTCATCCCTGAGTTAGGTCGCTTAGCGTTCAACATAAGAGGCCAAATGTTGCATCTTCAAAGACAACTAAGAGCACAAGGCTTGAGGTTCCATTCTGCCTGAAAGGGAAATGGAGAAAGGATAAACTTCAACAAGAAATCAGACTTCTTAAATAATCAGGAAAAAGTAGAACTTACAGCTACACTTACTTGGCCTCTTTCTTTCATGAATATCTAAGCACCCATGAATCTAGCATGAGCTAGGAACCTAACTGAATAGAGAAATTAAAATGAAGAAATTCCTGATACTTGTAAAGATTATCCATTGTTTTAAAGCAGTTTATACTTTTCCAAGTACTCTTACATCCATTCACTAATTTAGCCTTTAGAAAAACTCTGTAAAGAAGAGCATACTACCATTTTATAGTTTAGGGACACAGAGACTTGAAAATTAGGGTCCTTTCATTAGGCAGAACTTCACGTCTGTTTTATGTACATGAAATTTCTTCCTCAAATAACTGAATGCTACAAAGTTTCAGACTCATCAGACAGTAATTGTCAAACATCGGACCAAAAGAATGTGTAGATGAAATACTTTTGAGAAAAGGCAAGAAAAATAAAGCTAGCCTCAGGCAGGCTCCAAGCCACCAGGCCACTAGTAAATCAAGTAAATCAGTCCCTCTCATTTTGTTACAGATGCTTGTGCATCAGGGACATTTATTTGACTTTCTCTTGTTTCATGAGACTTAATCCATTTCAAATAAGGGAACAGATGGAAAACTAATAGTGCAGTCACTGCAGATAACCAAGAGGCAAAGTATCTGGGGAGCCCTGTGGACTCTCCATGGAGAAGCCAGGGGCCTGCTGCGGTGAGTCAGAGTTTCACGAGAGCCCTACTCAGACCCACTGAATTCAGAAATGGAGGAGGCTGTGCTGCCTGTAACAAGGACAGCTCTCACACCCTGTATTTGGCTTCCTCTATCCTAACAGGGAGGGTAGCATTCTCTCCTGGCTTCTCTCCTGGTCCCTTTTGTTTCTTCTGCGCCATATGGGAAACTACTTTCTTGTCACAAATGTCCTCCATTGGAGGAAGCAGAAAGAGAATGAGAAGGTAAAGCAGTCACTTCTATTTCCTCTTTGGTGCCATCCATCCTTTGTATTAGTACCTCAATCACCTTATGTAACACTATCTTACCCAAGTATAACTACCTTCTAGCCTCACTCTGAGTTTGAAATGCTTTAGCCCCTCTCTCCCTTTCTCGTTTCCTTTCTCCCTCTTCCTCCCTCCCTCCCTTCCTTCCATTGAATATCTATTGATAATTTCCTAAATTCTAGGGACTTTGCTATCAGCAAATGATGTAGACTTAGTCCCTGACCTCAAGGAATTTATATTCTATTAAAACATATAGACCGTGGGAGTCAGAGCAAGATGACTGAATAGAAGCCTCCACTGATCAACCTCCCTGCAGGAACACCAAATTTAGCAACTATCTACATAGGAAAGCACCTTCATAGAAACCAAAAATCAGGTGAGTGATCACAGTACCTGGTTGTAACTTCATATCACTGAAAGAGGCACTGACAAGGGTAGGAAAAAGTCTTGAATTGCCAACACCACCCCTTCCCCATCCTGTAGCCTCACGGCATGAAGAATCTGTGAGCTTGGAGTAAGAAAAGTTCAGTGATTTTGGGACTTTGCATTGGAACTTAGTGATGCCTACAGTGGAAACACCAGGTAGAATTCAGCCCTAGCTAGAGGGGAATTATCCATCCCAGCAGTTGGCATGTGAGCTGCAACAAGCCTCACCATGGTGGAATAAAGTGGTTTTGGGCCCTAAATAAACTTGAAAGGCAGTCTAAGCTACAAGAACTGCAACTCCCAGGCAAGTCCTAGAGCTGTGCTGGGCTAAGAGCCCATTGACTTGGTGGGCATGTGATCTAGTAAGATATCAGCTGGGGTGGCTAAAGGAGTGCCTGCACCACTCCTCTCTCAAGCCCAGGCAGCACATCTTGCAGCTCCAGAAGAGACCCTTTCCATCTGCTTGAGGAGAGGAGAGGAAAGAGTAAAGAGGACTTTGCCTTGCAACTGGGATACCAGCTCAGCTACAGTACGATAGAGCACCACACAAAGTTGGGAGGACCTCATTGCAGGCTGTAGCTCTCAAACAAAATTTCTAGAGAAAACCTGGGTAAAAACACATTGCCTTGAAGGGAAGAACCCAATTCTGGCAGGATTTATCACCTGCTGACTAAAGAGCTCTTGGGCCCTGAATAATCAGCAGCGGTATAGCCAGGTAGTATATGCCATGGGCCTTGGGTGAAAATCTGAGACATCCTGGCTTCAAGTGTGACCCAGCAGATTCCCAACTGTGGTGGCCATGAAGAAAGACTCTTTCTGCTTGAGAAAAACAGGGGAAGAATAAAGGGGACTTTGTCTTATAACTTTGGTAACAGTTTGGCCACGGGGGTCGAGTACTAAGTGAGCCCTTGGGGTTCCCATTCCAGGCCTTGGCTCATGAATGGCATTTATGGACCTGCTCTGGGGTAGAGGGCGGCCCACTGCCCTGAAGGCCTGGAAGCATTAATCACAAGCTGACTGAAGAGTCCATGGGCCTTAAGTGAACATCGGTGGTACTTTGGCAGTATTCCCCAAGGCCCCTTGGAGCTGGTGGCCACAGGGAGACGCTACTCTGCCTGTAGAAAGCAGAGGGTAGAGTGGGAAGGACTTTTTATTGTGCTTTAGGTACCAGCTCAGCTGCAGTAGAATAGAGCACCAGGTAGATTTAAAAGGTATCTGACTCCAGGACTTGGCTCCTGAATGGCTTCTCTGAACCCATTGAGGGCCCGGGGGAACTCTCCACCCTGAAGGGAATCTTCACCCTGAAGGGTGGTTGGTTCTGCCACTTGCTGATTATAGAGTTCTAGGGCCTTGAGCAAACATTGGCATTAGCCACGTAGTGGTTACAGCAGGCCTTGAATGAGACCTTGTGCTGTGTTAGCTTCAAGTCTGACCCAGTGCAGTCCCAGTGGTAGTGGCCATACGGGTGCATGTGTCACTCCTTCCCCAGCTCCAAGCAGCTCAGCAGAGAGAGAGAGAGACTGTCTATTTGGGAGAAAGTATGGTAAGAGAGCAAGAGTTTCTACCTGGTAATCCAGATAATTTTTCTGGATCTTATCCAAAACCACTAAGGTGGTGCCTCTATGAGTCTGTAAGAGCCACAGAATTACTGGGTTTGGGGTGCCCCCTAATGCAGATATGGATGCAGTGACCAAAAAATTAGATCCCAACACCCAAGTCCCTTCGAATACCTGGAGAGCCCTCCCAAAATGGATGGATACAAACAAGCCCAGACTGCAACAACTACAATAAATATTTAACTCATAAATGCTCAGACACTGATGAACATCTAAAAACATCAAGATCATCTAAAAACATGACTGCATCAAATGAATAACATAAGGTACCAGGGACCAATCTGGAGAAATAGAGTTATATAACCTTTCAGAGAGAGAATGCAAAATAGGTGATTGGAGCAAACTCAATGAAATTCAAAATAATACAGTGAAGAAATTCAGAATCCTATCGGATAAGTTTAACAAAGAGGTTAAAATAATTTAAAAGAATTGAGCAGAAATCCTGGAGTTGAAAACAGGCAACTGGCATACTAAAAAAATGCATCAGAGTCTCTTAATAGAAGTGATCAAGCAGAAGAAAGAATTAGTGAGCTTGAAGACACGCTATTTAAAAATAGAGAAGACAAAACAAAAAAGAATGAAAAAGGAATAAGGCATGCCTAAAAGATCCAGAAAATGGCCTCAAAAGGGCAAATCTAAGAGTTAGTAGCCTTCACGAGGATGTAGAGATAGATAGGGGTAGGAAGTTTATTCAAAGTGAAAATAACAGAGAACTTCCCAAACCTAGAGAAATATATCAGTATTTAAGTACAAGAAGGTTATAGAACACCAAACAGATTGAACCCAAAGAAGACTGGCTTAAGGCATTTAATAATCTAACTCTCAAAGGTAAAGGAAAAGGAAAGAATCCTAAAGTCAGCAAGAGAAAAGAAAAATAACATAGAATGGAGCTCCAGTAAATTTATCAGCAGACTTTTCAATGGAAATCTTACAGGCCAGGAGAGAGTAGCATTACATATTTAAAGTACTGAAAGAAAAAAACTTTTATCCTCGAATAGTATATCTGGCAAAAATTGCTTTAAGCATGAAGGAGAAATAAAGACTTTTCCAGACAAATAAAAGCTGAGGGATTTAATCAACACCCAACCTGTCCTATAAGAAATGCTAAGGGGAGTTCTTCAATCTGAAAGAAAAGGATGTTAATGAGCAATAAGAAATCATCTGCAGTTACACAATTCACCGGTAACAGTAAGCACAGAGAAAAACACAGAATACTATAACACTGTAATGGCGACATGTAACTTTAAATAGAAAGACTAAGTGTTGAACCAATCAAAAATAATAACTATGACAACTTTTCAAGAAATAGCCAATACAATAAAGAAAAACAACAAAAAGTTAAAAAGCAGAGGGACAAGGTTTAAATGTAGAGTTTTGTTAGTTTTCTTTTCATGTGTTTGTTTATACAATCAGTGTTAAGTTGACATCATTTTAAAATAATGGGTTATAAGACAGTATTTGCAAGCCTTATGGTAACCTCAAATTGAAAACATACAACAGATACATAAAGGATAAAAAGGAAGACATTAAAACATATCACCAGAGAAAAATCACCACTAAAAGGAGACAGAAAGGAATGACGGAAGAGAGGACCACAAAACAATCATAAAACTAATAACAAAATGGAGAAGTAAATCCTTACTTATCAATAATAACATTGAATGTAAACGAACGAAACTCTCCAATCAAGAGACAGAGTGGCTGAATTGATAAAAAATAAGACTCAACTATCTGCTGTCTATAAGAAACACACTTCACCTATAACGACTCATATAGACTGAAAACAAGGAATGGAAAAAGACATTCTATGCCAATGGAAACCAAAAAAGGGCAGGAGTAGCTAAACTTTATCAGACAAAATAGATTTCAAGACAAAAACTGTAAGAAGAGACAGAGAGGGTTCATTAAATAATGATAAAAGGGTAAATTCAGCAAGAGGATATAACCACTGTAAATATATGTGCATCCAACACTGGAGCGTGCAGATAGACAAAGCAAATATTATCACAGCTTAAGATAGAGACAGAATTCAACATAATAATAGCTGGAGATTCTACTTTCAGGATTGGACAAATCATCCAACAGAAAATCAACAAAGAAACAAGGGACTTAATTGATATCTACAGAACATTTTATTCAACAGTTGCAGCATACACATTCTCTTCAGCATGTGGATCAACCTTGAGGATAGATCATATGCCTGCACAGAACAAAAAATGGAAAGATACTCCATATTCATTGATTGGAAGAATCAATATTGTTAAAATGCCCATACTACCAAAAGCAATCTATCAATTCAAAGCAATCCCTATTAAAATACCAATGACATTCTTCACAGAAATAGAAAAAACAATCCTAAAATTTATATGGACCCACAGAAGACCCAGAATAGCCAAAAGTATCCTGGGTAGGGGAGGGAGGAGAACTGGAAGAATCACATTACCTGACTTCAAAATACGCTATAGTGCTATAACAGCCAAAACAGCATGATGCTGGTATAAAAACAGATACACAGAGCAATGGAACACAATAGAGAACCTAGAAACAAATTCATACATCTACAGTGAACTCATTTTCAATAAAGGTGCCAAAAACATACTTTGGGGAAAAGACAGTTTCTTCAATAAATTATGCTGGGAAAACTAGATATCCCTATGCAGAAGAATGAAACTAGACCCCCATCTCTTGCTATATACAAAAATCAAATCAAAGTCGATTAAAGATTTTAATTCAAGATCTCAAATTATGAAACTACTATAAGGAGACATCAAGGACACTTTCCAGGACATTGATTTGGACAAAAATTTCTTAATACCCCACAAGCACAGGCAACCAAAAGTAAAAATGGACAAATAGGATCACATGAAGTTAAAAAGCTTCTGCACAGCAAAGGGAATGATCAACCAAGTGAAGAGACAACCCACAGAATGGGAGAAAATACTTGCAAACTAAACATCTGACAAGGGATTAGTAACCAGAATATATAAGGAGCTCAAACAACTCTATAATAAAAATTTTAAAATAATAATCCAATTTAATAATGGGCAAAATATTTGAATATACATTTCTAAAAAAACCAGACAAATGGCAAACAGTTATATGAAATGGTGTTCAAAATCATTGATCAGCAGAGAAATCCAGCTCAAAACTACAATGAAATATAATAAGATCTCACCCCAGTTCAAAGAAGAGACGTAACAAATGCTGGTGAGGACATGGAGAAAAGGGAAGTCCTGTACACCGTTCGTGGGAATACAAATTAGTACAACCACAATGCAGAACAGTTTGGAGGTTCCTCACAAAACTAAAAATAGAGCTACCATATGATCCAGCAATCCCTAGCAGCATATACCCATATACTGCTAGGTGTATGCCCTAAATAAAGGAAATTGATATATCAAAGAAATATCTGCACTCCCATATTTATTGTAGCACTATGTACAACAACTAGGATTTGGAAGCAACCTGTGTTCATCAACAGATGAATGAATAAAGAAAATGTGGTACATATATTCAGCCATAAAAAAGAATGAGATCCTGTCATTTGCAACAACATGGATGGAAATAAAGGTCATTATGCTAAATGAAATAAGCCAGGTACAGAAAGACAAACATCACATATTGTCACTTATTTGTGGGAGCTAAAAATTAAAGCAATTGAATTCATGGAGTTAAGGAGTAGAATAATGGTTACCAGAGGCTGGGAAGGTAATGGGGGAGTGGAAGGGAAGTGGGGCTGGCTGATAGGTACAAAAACATTAGAAAGAATAAGATGCAGTATTTGATAACACAGGTGACTATAGTCAATAATTTAATTGTACATCTTAAAATAACTAAAAGTATAATTGGACTGTTTGTAGCACAAAGAATACATTCTTGAGTTGATGGATACCCTGTTTACCCTGATGTGATTGTTATGAATTGCATATCAAAACATCTCAAGTACCCCATAAATAAATATACCTACTATATACTCACAAAAATTAAAAACTAAAAGAAGAAATACTAACTTAAAGAAATAGAAAATTATAACACTATAATTAATTATGTTTAATTAGAAAACAAAGGGTTAGTCTGGGGCTAAGTTGGGACAGTCACTTGAAAAATATTTGCAAATGGTTCATTATGTCCTAACACTGGCCCTATTGCCTCGGGCAAGTCACCAAATCCTTGCTGTGCCTTAATCTCTGAACTGTAAAATGAGAGAACTGAAGTATATGGCTTAAAAATTACCATATTTTATTGACTTTAAGGTGACAGTGATTGTAAGGCACACTGTTACTTTATTTGTTACTAAGAAATAATATGGCTGGGTGCAGTGACTCATGCTTGTAATCCCAGTACTTTGGGAGGCTGAGGTGGGAGAATTGCTTGAGCTGAAGAGTTTGAGACCACCCTGGGCAACATGGCAAAACACTAACGCTACAAAAAAATTTAAAAGTAAGCCAGGAATGGTGGTGTGCTCCTATAGTCCCAGCTACCTGGCGGGGGATGGGGCGCTGAGGTGAGAGGATTACTTGAGCACGGGAGGTTGAAGCTGCAGTGAGCCTTGTATTGCACTACAGCACTCCAGCCTCGGGACAGAGCAAGATCCTATTTCAAACAAAACAAAAGAATACACTGTCAATTAAATGGCAACATATTTGTTTATCGCTAAGATTAAGTATTATACTTATTAAATAACTCAAAGTGTATGCATGAAAGGAAAATGTAAGTGAAATAAAGTATTCCTACAACTTTTCCACATTCACCCTCTGAACCAGTGACACTGATGTCCATATTTTCTATATGATATTGTCCTTAACACCAGTCTTTTGGGCCATCAAAAGCACTGTGATGCTGTATTTTTCACAGTGCTCTGTTATTGTCCCTTGGATTTTCTTTCAAGCTGCTGAGGCTCATTTGGCAAGTTTCAATTTTTTAAAAAAATTACTTTATGAAGCCTGAAGAAATATTGAATATAATTAAATTATAATCTAGGGTTAGAAACAACTTAATAATAATTCAATTCCAAAAGGAAAGTTATTGCAGGTGAGACCCTAACATTTGCAAACATTTGATTTTAAGACACTGTGCCGATTTCTCTTAACAACTCCGAGGAACCCATATTTACAGAAAGAGTTTTTGTGAACAATCTGGCATTAGGTACATTTGTTGTGTGATTGTATATGTATGTACGTATAATACAACTTTAGCTGCACTAATCCCCCCTGCACAGTTGAAAATCCACATGTAACTTTTGACTACCCAAAAACTTAACCACTAATAGCCTATTGTTGACTGGAAGCCTTACTGACAACATAAACACATATTGTGTGTGTTATATGTACGATATACTATATTCTTATAATTAAGAAAAGAGAATGTTCTTAAGAAGATCATAAGGAAGAAAATACATTTACTATTTATTAAGTGAAAGAGGATAATCATAAAAATCTTCATCCTTGTCTTCTTTAAGTAGGCTGAGGAAGAGGAAGAAGAGAAGGGTTGGACTTGCTATCTCAGGGGTGGCAGAGGTGGTAGAAAATCTGTGTTGTAGACCTGTGCAGTTCAAACCTGTGTTCTTCAAGGGTCACCTGCATATATGTATGTGTGTGTGTGTATGAGTATACAGTTATACTATATATATATAGTATATGTACTATATATAGTGCATATATGCTATATATATTGTATATATAGTGTGTGTACATATATACATATAATCCAACAAATGAACTACACACACACACACACACACACACAATCCAACATCATATGAACTACAAAACAGAAGCTATGTTTCTTAACAGAATTATTAGAGTGTAGACTTTGAGGCTTGGATTTAGAAATGCTTTTCAATATGTAGCGTTTGGAAAAGGAGCAAACATCTTGTTTTCAAAACCTAAAGTTTTTCTTAGGACTTATGACCATAACTGCCACAGAGGAAAAAAGACAAGCTTTCCCACTGTTAATTGTTCATTTGTGTCAGAAAGTCCCATACCCCGTGTTGATCTTGTAAATATTTTGCTAGGTTTATATCTACTTATTTGATGTTTTATGCTATTGCAAATGGTACTGTTTTTTAAATTTCTAATTATTAATTGTATACATATAATTGATTTTTAATTGTAGGAAAAAAAGAAAGTCTCATATCCCTGAGATAGAAACCATTGCAATAAGAAGGGAATGAACAGGTTGTCCCAAAGAGAGACTGTTTATTGCTTGAATATGCTTACTGCCCTGGTCATCAGGTGTAAATTTTGCATTTCCTAGCCTAATGCTTGGCAGCACCAAGAAAATTCAGAAATGGTTCATCATAAACCCAATGTCTTCCATCTTCATGAAATAAGCTTGTCTCCCATTGAATTTCCTTCTCCTTCCTTTCTTGGGCTGCTTCTGCCTTTTTCAAGTTTGTGTTTTGCTTCAGTTGCCGTATCAATGTCTCTGATTTTTAAGTTGAAAGTGACATCCTTCTAAAAGCAGTGGGATTTATATTATTTCTGATCTTTCAACTTCCTGATTATTTTCTTGATTATAGATATCTTCTTGGTATCTACAAAGACTGTATTTTCCACTGTTGCATGCTTTGCATACATTACACCATTCCATTGCCCTTCAATTGAGCAAAAGGCTTCTAATCCTTTGGAGAAAAAATCACAGTGGTAATTCTGTGCTTCCTGTCCCCAGAGAAAGTTTAGTGTGGAAGATGATATCACCAGTTTTGGAATAATTAATATTGCATTCTCCTCCTAGTTCCATTCAGAGCACTGTGAGGACAGACTATCTATCCATAAACACTGGGGAATGTGAGGATGCATTGTTTTCTCACAGTTTAAACACAGGCATGGGGCCTGTGGCCCCACCCTATGTTGTGTATCCCAATTGACATCCTAAGAAATTTTGGTTAGCTCCAGATATCAGCACTGAATTGAATTTTCTTGATAAAATACTCAGCATAAAAGGCTGAAGTAGGTGGATGATGGGAAATCTGCTCTGCCTCAAACGTTACATTGTTTTTGGAAACCCAGGGAACCGGTCCCTCTAAAACTAGCTCTGTGTTCTCTTTGGAATCATTTGGTAATGTCCAGTGACACTGAAAGATCTTGCTTAACTGGCTTTTTGGCAAGGAAAGCATGACATCTGAGCCCATATCCTGGCCCCGGGCAGGCACTAGAAACTCTGGGACTCAGGGGTGGAGGTTGGCCCTCTTCCAGATCCTTGGGGTGTACTTACTCCACAAGTGTCCAGCAAGAAAGTTATTTGTAAGGCCCCCATACTCTGTGCCTGCAGGAGAGGGGCCGAGGGCTGCTTCTGAGCACCTCTTTTCCTTCCCCACTTGATTGGCGCCTCAGTTGCCAAGTTTTGATACTTGTGCTTCTGGAACTCATGGGAAAGCATCAAAAGAACATTTTAGACAACAGTACATATTCCCTCTTCAGGTTTATTTCAGGTTTTATTCAGTTTCAGGTTTATTTCCTGAAACTTCAAGAAGTTACATTTATCCAACGATATCACCAGGAGCTGCAACCAAGTAAGTGCATGCACAGGCAATAATAACATTATCATTCTGACATGTCTAAGGACAACTGTAAGATGCATCCCAGTTTCACAGTTGTTAAATTGTGTATGTTAGGGGGTAGTTTGTAGGTATTGTATGTATGTATGGATGAATGTATTAATTGGAGACAGGGTCTTACTGTGTCACCCAAGCTGGAGTGCAGTGGTACAATCTAGCTCATTGTACACTTGAATTCCAGGGCTCAAGTGGTCATCCAGCCTCAGCATCCTGAGTAGCTGGGATTACAGCTGCATGCCAGCATGTCTGGTTAATTTTTAAATTTTTTGTATAGATAGAGTCTTGTTATTTGCCCAGACTGGTTTCAAACTCCTGGCCTCAAATGATCCTTCTGCCTCAGCCTCTGAAAGTGCTAGAGGCATGAGTCACCACACTGGGCCTCAACTGAAATTCTTCCAAGGACGATAGAGACCAAACAAGCATATCTCTAAGTCCTAGGTTCCACTTTCAGCTGTGCTTGTCAGTTTTTTCCTCTTATTCCTCCACATAAGATTTTGAAGACAGATTTCTTCTGCTAAAATAACTGTGAACCCTGTCAAGAGGGCAGTATGGCCATTTCCAGCGCTTGCATTCTGTAGGTCTGTAATAATGCTGCACAGGCTAAGTGACTGAGTCTTTAATTTCTGGGACCTTGACTGGCACAGGCTTCTTCCAAAGTCTTACGAGGCATCCTAGCAATGTATTCACACCATCATATGGTTTTGTCAAATTTGAAAAAATATATTTTTGAATTTTTTTTTCCTTAAAGATCTCTCTCCCCTCAAATTGTATAAAATTGAGGTGGCACAAAACCTAGATCTTCCTTTGATCATAAAATTTTATATCTGGATAGTACTTAAGTTGGCCAGAAGAGTCACATACATTTGATTCTCACAGAAACCCAGTTTCCTATAGATGAAAAATCTGAAGCTTTGCAAGTTGAGATAAGTTGCCTAAGGACACCTATCAGGCAAATCCTTTTGCTAAGACTTAAAACTCTAAACTCAGTTCTCACACTACATTCAGTCTTCTTTCTGCACTATCACTTTAGTTAACATGGGCTGTCTCGGCTTGACCAGGTTGCCAAAGTGACTCTTAACACAAAAGAGTTCTGAATTCTAGTTAAAAGTTCTAAGACTAATTTTTCTTTTATTTTTAATGTAAACATGAAACAGTAAAACAAATTGTAGCTCAAGTAGCCTGTGAAAGCCACTTTCACACAATGCGTAGAAGAATATTTACTGATTTATATTGAGTAAGTGACCTGCCAAACCCTCATTTGGGAGGCCACACCAGTTCCAGAGAATAATAACTTTGCATGGAAATTCCAGAGAAATATGCCTGCTGAGGGTCTTTTTTGTTTTGTTTATCTTTGTTAAGCTCAGTGATATATGCACATATAAGAACACATTTTTCTCATATCTGAAATCTGGATACATATTTCCTAGAAATGTATTACTACTGCCTTTATTTTTTTCATTGCATATTTTCCTTTCACAGATTCATCATGTGGTCTGAATATAATACCCACTCTTGTTATCAAGCACAAACAGAAAAGAGGACAGTTTTCCTTTAAAAGCACAATGCCCTATTGATGCCTTTAAAAGTCATTAAAGAATATCTCACCAAGCCCATGAGAGCATTACAATAATTGCTTCCCTTACCTAGGTGAAAAAGGACATATCTGTCAAATGGAAAAGTGCAGAAGCAATTAACACCTTAATATTCTACTGGGAAATTGCCTGAATTAAAGAAATAACAGAGCTCTTCGTGGTTATTGTATTTCTAATGTTTAGTTACTAGCATGACTGTCCTCAGTCACTTCCATTTACTTTCTCCAGCACAACAGGGCTAGGAGTTAGGTATGGGCATGGCAGAGGGTGTATTTGAGTGTTTGCGTATGAGGCACATATGGTTCTTCAGTTGCATTTTTCAGAGGCTAAATGCAGAAGTAGGGCTGGCATATGCGCTTATGAAATTAATATGCAAGGATACATATGTTTCAAATCAACTTCTCAGGCATAAAAACCCCACACTTCTGGATTCTGTGCTGCCATCCATGGAACTGCCTTATCAGTCCTCTTCCAGGGCTGGGCTACTCAACCGAAAGTTTATATTTACCAGGCCTTCCACAGAAATAGCAGAGGCACATGAATGAACTGGGGAGTGCATCAAACAGGTAAAAACCCTTGTATCTCAGCAGCAAGATCTAGAAAGAGCCTAGCAGTCCAATTCATCATCTCTCCCTTTTCCAGATGTTGATGGTATTTACCGAGCACAGTGTAGGCACACAAACCTGGTTAGAATTTTTAGACACACTGAAAAACTAAACAGGGCCTGGGTCCCTTTTCCTTAGGAAGAAACAAACCTGTAGCAGAGGTCAAATGTGTTTCCTTCTTCCCACCCCAACCCAAGCACGGCTATTCTCTGAGGGACCAGGGCAACTCTCAGAATTCTCAGAGAAAATCATATGGGATGTTCTAGTGTCCATTTTTACACAGGTGAAATCAGACAAAAGTGAAAAAAGATAGCATGCAAAGACAAAGTAGCAATGAACTCAGGGCAATGCTGAGGGAGGAGGGGCAGTTGGTTCACCTTGTCTAGTGACTGGATAATCTCAGGTGACCTTTAGGAGCTACCTGGCTCAACATCTATTTCCATTTGGTTTTCTTTGCTATGTGTCTACAGTCGCCATCCAGTAACAATCTGAATATCCCCAGTGTGAGAGACTAAACCTCTCTGAAAGCCGCCTATGCCTTCTTTGACAGCTTCCACGGATAACTCATGTTTATTATGAGCTTTATATGCAGTAGGCCTGACCTGGTATGCCATGGAAGACGGTGTCTGTGGCAGTTCTCTATGACCCCTAATCCCTGTTGTTCACTGCTTTTAGATGTCCGCTTCTCTTGAGTGTGGGCATGGCCTGTGGCTTGTCTTTAACCCCCAGATATGGCAAAGCTTCCAGATGCATGTTGTTGTATATATGCTGACTATGCACATAAGACTGTAGCACCCATCATGCTCACAGCCTTGTCTCCCTTGTAGGCTTTGAGGCTGGAGCTGACAGCCAGAAAGAAACCAAAGCCCTGAACTGAATTCTGCCAACAATCAGGGCGGGGCTGGGAGTAGATCCTCCCCAAGTCAAGACTCAGCTGAGACTGCGATCCTATTTGACACCTTGATTCTAGCTTTATGAGACCCTAAAAAGGACCAGATAAGCAGTGCCTAGAATTTTGACCCACAGAAACTGTGGGATAATAAACGTGTATTGTTGCCAGGCGCGGTGGCTCACGCCTGTAATCCCAGCACTTTGGGAGGCCGAGGCGGGTGGATCACGAGGTCAAGAGATTGAGACCAACCTGGTCAACATGGTGAAACCCTGTCTCTACTAAAAAATACAAAAAATTAGCTGGGCATGGTGGCGCGTGCCTGTAATCCCAGCTGCTCAGGTGCCTGAGGCAGGAGAATTGCCTGAACCCAGGAGGCGGAGGTTGCGGTGAGCCAAGATCGCGCCATTGCACTCCAGCCTGGGTAACAAGAGTGAAACTCCGTCTCAAAAATAAATAAATAAATAAAATAAAAAAATAAACGTGTATTGTTTTAAGCTGCTAAATTTGTGGTAATATTGTTACACAGTGATAGATAACTAATTTAGATGCTTTATGTGTATTAACTCATATAATCCTCATTACACTCTCATTTCACACAATAGGAAAAGTGAAGCATGAAACTGAAGCAACCAGCTTAATTCCACACAGTAGTAGGTGGCAGGGCCGGCATTCAAATAAGGCAGGCTAGCTGCACAGCCTGTGTTCCTAACCAGGCAGGTGTGCTGCTTTCCTGCACGTCTTAGAAAGTTCTACCTTAAGCTGCTTCCAAATATGATTCCCTATAGCTCACCCTCACAGCACGAGTCAAACATCCAAACACAGGTGCTAGTCAGAGAAACTGCAAGAAGCAAGCTGTGCGGGACACACATGTACGGGCTACGGAGGTGAAATAGGGTGAAGAGCAACAAGTGCTGTCTCCCAGTATTCACCAGACAAGCGAGATGCACCTGTGTTTGGGCAGCGCCTACTGAGAGGGGGATCAAACTGGTTGGTGCCCTCTGCCCTGAGAGCTCTAGTTCTTCCTCTGTGATCATGGAGATCATAATAATCCCTTTACCATCTGAGCTGAAGTATTTGAAACTACTGATCTTTTTTTCCCCCCAAATCTATTTTCTCCTACTGACAAAGCTGGTGAGTTATTTTTGCTGTTCTCTTTTGCAACTGGTCTTCTTGACACATGCAGAAATATTTATATGGTTGTTGGCTTTGCATGGTATCGGCTGGCAGAGATGCCTTGTCTTCATCCTCATCTGCAGGGCTGGGTCATTCACTGATATTCTTTCTTGTCATTATAGCAGCTTTAAAAAAATTACCCAGGTAATAAACAAATGCGTTTTGGTATCAGATTCCAATGAGACATGAGGATTTGAGGTAAAGCCTGAGGGCACTCCTCTGCACTCCGTCTTCTCCACCCATTTCAGAGGAAAAACCACGGTCAACATTTGTGCCAACCTTTCACTCTGTTAAGACACTAACATTTCACCTAAATTGAACAATACGAGATGACTTGCTGTTTTCCAACATACCAGTATGTCATGGAGATCTTTTCATGGCATGGCCTATAGGTCTACCTCATACTTTTAACAGTTTTGTAAGCCTTCTTAGAAAAATGACATCCTAATTTCTTTGACCATTCCTCTACTGATAGATATTTTAGGTTGTTTACAACATTTCATTCACATGCTTCAACATACATCTCTGTACAGATATACAGTTATATTTTATACCCAGTCCTGCCCACTTTCATGGTCAACTCCACTCTACTTGTCCACTTGCAGCTGACTGAGGCAACTCTCCATTCCCACTTTTCTTTCTTTCTTTTGTTTTTTGAGACAAGAGTGTCTCTCTGTCACCCAGGCTGGAGTGCAGTGGCATAATCTTGGCTCACAGCAACTCCGCTTCTTGGGTTCAAGTGACTCTTGTGCCTCATCCTCCTGAATAGCTGGGATTACAGGCACCTGCCACCATGCTAATTTTTTTTGTGTGTGTATTTTTAGTAGAAATGGGGATTCACCATGTTGGCCACGCACATCCCGAACTTCTGACTTCAGGTGACCTGCCTACTTCAGCCTCCCAAAGTGTTGGGATTACAGGTGTGAGCCACCGTGCCTGGCCTCCATTTCCACTTTTCAACAGTGAATCAAAGCTGGGAGAGATCTCTTCCTATTACCAGTGCCACCATCTTCCACACCAGCTGACATTCTCCTCAGAGGCAGTGACTCATGGTAAGAGTGGTTGTCAAGTCTACTTACGTATTTTTTTCAAAGAATTCCTTTATCAGATTGGTATGATTCTAAAATATCACCACATTTTATAAGTAGCAAGTACAGTTACATCTTTGTGCACAAGTGTATTATTATAGGATATATTATCAGAAATGTTGGAAAAACATACTTTTTAAAACATTTTTATTGATGATGCCCATGTGTCTTCCAAAAATTTTACATTCCTATGAACAATTAGAAGTGTTTCTAATTTTTGGTATCCTAGCTAACACTTGATATAATCAGCATTTTAAATATTTGCCACTTCATTTTTTATAGACTCCCAATACTTCATTTCTTTCATTCCTTGTGTCTAAAGAGCAGAAGAAGAGTTCTTGCCATCATAATGACAACCACCTTCATCCAGCCTCCTAGAAATAATAGACCCTGGATAGGCTTTATCAGCTTATAGGCAATGTTATCTTGCAAGAATGGTAGCTAAAAGTGTTGAGGACAACTAAAGAATTTTTCCAAGTTCTCTAGTCCCAAACACAGGCAAGAAGTCTCTGCTTGTAGAAGCTGATACAAAGTTACTTTTAGCATTTAGGTGAAATGCCGAGCTACTCAGTTACAATGCTGTATCTTCAGTGGCTTCAATGGAGAAAAATCTCAAAGTAGAAAGGATAGACTTAAAGGTTAAAAGAAAATGTATGCCAAAGGCAGGCAAAATGATATTAAAAAGAATGCACTGTGTAATCCCAGCAGTGAGCTGAGATTGTGCCACTGCACTCTAGCCTGGGCAACAGAGCAAGCGAGACTCTGTCTCAAAAAAAAAAAAAAGAAAGAAAAGAAAGCCCTAGCTGTTTAGAATGTATTCAAGTTTCTAGAGTCAGATAAATGAGTCAGATAAAGTTAAGCCAGAGAAGTAAAAGAATGTATAAACATCACTGTGAAATGAAGATAAAAATCAAAGATATGCTGAAAGGCTGGAATAAGCCAGCATCTTATTTTCTATATTGAAGGATGCTGGAAATCTTAGACCTCTGGGATATGTCCTGGCAAAATTTTAGAAAGGATTGTTATACCACTGAAGAGTAAGGCAGGTAAACCACCACCATATCGAAAGATAATATATACTAGGTATGACATTTTAGTATTTCAGTGGGACTTTTAGAAAAATCTCTCATAATAACCTGTAGACAGGATGGACTACTGTGAACTGACTGAAAATGATACCCAAATCCTGAAAATCAGCATGTGTGGGTGAAAGGCAAGATCTCTGGCAGGGATGCTGCAGGGCTCTGTCCTTGGTACTGCTATGCTCAAAATTCTTAACACTATTTGATGCTTATCAAATTTGCAGCTAATTCATTGCTAAGAAGAGTAGTAGATATATGTGATGATCAGGAATAGAGGCTATTTTACCACGTTGGAAAGACAGGCTGACTCACTTGAGAGCTGTGTACATAGCTGAAAGAAGACAGCCTTTGAATTAAAGTGATCCTAAACTCAAATATCAGCCCGTTGTTGGGTAGATGTGGACAAGTTACCTAAGTCTCTGTCAGCCTTAATTTCTTCCTCCACAAAAGAGGAATAACACCTCTCTTTTTTAAATAAATAAGACTGACATGATTTCTGGTCCATAACAGATGGTCACTCTTCCTCCTTTCCTCTTCTCAAATATTACTGGCTGAAGATAATAGAAATAAATGTGCAGAAAACAGAATGAAGAGTACAGTTGCCCAGCATTACACAGAGTACTACTACTCAAGGGAGAAAACCTAGCTTTTAAGAGAAATTCATAAGTTTATATTCTATATGTTTTACTTGATGGCAAGTTTAATATAAGCAAACATCATTACTTAAGTTAAAGATACGATCATAATCTGGGTTAACTGAGTACTACATCCAGATTAGGGAGCTAATGGTTTTCTTGAACTCTGTTCTTTTCAGACCAACAGCATAGCGAAGTTTCCAGTTTGGGCTGCTCCATGCTAAAGAACACTGACAAACTAAAGAAAGACTAGCAGGATATGAAAATCATTTCACATAAGGCAGAACCAGAGGAAGGAACACATTTCATCTGGTTTAAACAACAGCAGCAGCAGCTCAAGGAAGAGATGGTAGGTATATTCAAGTACCTAAATGACTGACTTTGGGAAAGTTCAGAAAAATTAGGAGAGCCAGTGGGTAGCGCAGTTCAAGATAGGAAGCTCAGTCTATCAGCATAAGGAATGCTTAACAGAGATGTAAAAAAGCAGGGGCTACTTTGTAGATGGTAAGTTTCCTATGTCAAAAAATACTGAAGCAGAAGTAATTAGATATGGAGTTTCCAATAATGAAAGTAGAACACAAAGGGAGATATACATGTATGTGATGCATGCATGTATGTGTAGTGGGTTAGGTGTTTATTAGAGAAAGATCAGTAAAAGCACTGAGAGTTCCGCACTGTCATTGTATTTCATCATTGTGTAAGGGTTGATTTATAATATTTATGAGATCCTAAGGCAGGTGATTAAAGGAATCTCTTTAATTTGACAAACATGGGCTACACCCTGCTATGAATGCTACTGGACAAAACTTTGTGGGGGAATTTTTAACAGAGATACATTTTCAGCTGGGTGCAGTGGCTCATGTCTGTAATCCCAGTACTTTGGGAGGCTGAGGTAGGAGGACTGCTTGAGCCCAGGAGTTCAAGACCAACCTGGACAACACAGCAAGACCCTGAACATACAAAATAAATAAATAAATAAATAAATAGGTGGGCACAATGGCATGTGCCTGTGGTCTCTGCTACTTGGAAGCTGAGGTGAGAAGATGATTTGAGCCCAGGAGCTCAAGACCGCAGTGAGCCATTGTTATGCCGCTGCACTCCAGCCTGGCTAACAGAGCAAGATCCTGCTTCCAAACCAACCGACCAACAAAACAAACATTTTCTTCAACTTAAGAGATTATCACCTTAAATTAAAGGTAAGTCTACAATTCCAGGAAAACAACTGCAGAGTAACTTGAAACAGCATGTGCGAAACTGCTGAAAACTTCAATAAAAACAAAATATTCTGGGCTGGGTGTGGTTGCTCATGCCTGTAATCCCAGCACTTTGGGAGGCCGAGTTGGGCAGACCACTTGAGGTCAGGAGTTTGAGACCAGCCTGACGAACATGGCAAAACCCCTTCTCTACTAAAAATACAAAATTAGCCGGGTGTGGTGGTGCATGCCTGTAATCTCAGCTATTTGGGAGGCTAAAGCAGAATAATCACTTGAAGCCAGAAGGCAGAAGTTGCAATGAGTTGAGGTTGCACCATTGCACTCCAGCTGGAAAAACAAGAGCAAAACTCTGTCTAAAATAAAATAAAATATTCTGGGTGTTTATAAAAAGAAATGATTATGGAAGGGAGAAGTTACAGGAAAGCACCCAGTGGAATGAAATATGCTATATGGGCATGTCATGGGCATCAGCATTAGAAGGGTAGGTTTAATTTGTCCCTTTTTGATTTGAGGAGGTACGGTTTGTAAGAGGGGAGAGGGGTATATTAGTTAGGGCTATACTGCACTGCAGGGTAATCCTCTGACAGTGTCCTAGATAATCCACTTCAGTCATTGAAATGATACCTCCTCTCTCTCCAAGGCTTTCTCTCCATACTCTCTGTGGATGACCTCACCACTTACTTCACTAAGGAAATAGCGCAATCACATGACTCACACATCTTCTCAGCAGGGACT
Source organism: Cebus imitator (assembly GCF_001604975.1). Classification (NCBI taxonomy): domain Eukaryota; kingdom Metazoa; phylum Chordata; class Mammalia; order Primates; family Cebidae; genus Cebus; species Cebus imitator. The sequence goes on from NW_016108148.1 coordinate 24,937, forward strand.
GTAGCACCCTCCTCCCTCTGTGCCCTTCCATGCTGCCTTCCCTCCTGCTGACCCCTTCATACACACTGGAGGCACCCATTTCTTCAAAGACTGCTTTTGCTTTTATCCCCTCCCTTCTGCATGATTTTCTCTCATTCTACTAGATCAGCCACATCAGCACATGAACATGCTGTATCCTCTCTTATGTATATATTTTAAAGTCCTCCTTGACCACATGCTCACTCTGGCCGCTCTCCCATTTCTCTGTTCCCTTTGATACAGAAACTCTCTTTAGAGTTGTCCACCTTCTCTGCCTGTTACTCAAGTCCTATCCTCACCTCAACCCATTCAAATCAAGCTTTTACTCCCACCTTTTAATCTATTTTTGTCAAGGTCACCAAACCTCCCTTCTTACAGAATCTTATGGCCAATTCTCATTCATCTCATCATCAATATTTGACCTAGTTTTTCTCTCCCTCTTTAGTGACATGTGATTCCTAACTTGGATTCCAGGGCACTACATTTTCCTGGTTCTAATCATCCCAGCCTTTGTTTCTTCATACCTTATGGCAAATCTTCTATCACTGCCAACCCCTGAGGGCTTGGTACGCCCCAGGCTCAAACCTCGGACCTCATCTCAATCTATCTGTACTACCTAGATGACCTGTCACCTACCCCCATGGGTGTAGATATCATTTACAAACTTAGAACTTCACAATTTCTATCTCCACCTAAGCTCTTCTCTGAGTTCCCCATTCCCCTGTTCTACTGATCCATTTCTTCCTGGGTTATTTTCTGTTTCAGTAAGTGGCATCAGTATTTACCCAATTGTCAACAGAAAAAACCTTGGAATTATCTCAGACTTCCCTTTTCCTCTCTCATCCCACAACCAATTCGTCAGTAGGTTCTTTCTTCAAAATTTGACCATTTTTACTACCTCCACCTCCACCTCCCAGTCCAAGCCACCATCATTTCTTGCCTGAAATACTGGGACAGGCTGCTAACTGGTCTTCTGGTTTCCACTTTTGTCTCTTTAAAGTCTATTTTCCATATAGCAGCTAGAGAAATTAAACAAATAAAAAAGAAATTACAACAATATCATAACCCCTACAGTGGCTTCCTATCATGCTCGGAATAATATTCAAACTCTTGCCACGGCCTAAAAGCTCTGTAGGATGCAGCCTTGTCTCTTCTCCAGACTCATCCCTCACACCTCAGCCTTGCTTCCCCCTTTCTGGCCATGCCTAGTTATTCAGTTTGGCGTAATGTTGTTCAACCTCCTCGTTCTCTTTTCTTGTTTCTTTCCACTTGTTAGCAGAAGTGATTTTCTTTTAGTTTCTTTAAAACCCAGGCTTGTCGTTCTGACTTCAGCGACTTTGCATTTGGTCTTCTTTTGGCCTAGAATCCTCTTCTTCAGATCATTATATAGTTCACAACTCATTTCAGGCTTACTCCAAAGTCACCACCTTATGGGGGCCAACCTTGGCCTTTGGAGGCCATGGAGCCCATAACTTTCCGCCCCCACCACTCCCTACTCCTCACACTAGTTCATTTCCCTTTATTCTACTTAGAATAGCCTCACCTTAGGCCAGACATTCAATGTTTGGTGAGTGCGTTTCCCCTGCTAGTCTGCCAGCTCCAGGAGGACAGAGGCTAACAGGCTGGGTTCCCACCTATATTCCTAGCACCTGGAACAGTACCTGGCACAAAGTGACTGCTCAACGAGTAACTGTTGGATAATTACATGTTGAATAAATGTATGGGGGTCAGTTTAGAGGAACACTCAGAATCAAACAGTGAGAGATCATTTTAGTTATAAAGAATGTAGCAAGCAAGTAAAGGATGGGCCAGAGAAAAAAGGTGAACGCAGAGAGTGTGCATGGGTGAAGGGCAAGGGATCAATGTGTCAGTGGTTTATATTCCGTGCAGAAGGCAGGGGGGTTCCGGAGGTGCAATTAAACTCCTAAAGAGAGCAAAGAGCTTTGCCAGGTGCTGTAAAGTATTTCCATCCATATTTTGGAGAGGAAATCTATATAACATCTGTTTAATGTCTAGCTCAGTAATAGGTTTTAGAAATGTATAAGAATATTTGATTTTAAAATAATTTGTCATATGTATATTCTATATGTTTACATATAGATACTATCAGAGTCAGTGAGTAAAGACTATGATGCCACAGAACACAGTGACTCATTTCATTTTCTGGCAATCTTAAAGCTTTGCACAATTCCATGGTTTTAAAAGGGAAACACAAAGCATAGTGATAGTGTTACCAGTTTCAGAGGACGTAGTTAAAAGCCTGCTTGGCCAATTTTAATTTTTTTCCTTGATTGGAAAGCTCTGAAAAGCATAAGTATATGGAGAAACTGTAATACAACCTGAAGCCCTGGTAATTTGCCTCCTCAGTTCCTCCTAGTGCTCATTACTGAGAGAGATAATGGCATGAGCCTTATGACCCCAAGCCACTAGTCATTTACCCCCTCAGTTTAGGGCTCCAGTCAATGAGGACTGAGATGGAGTCTGCGACTTGGATGGACAGAGATCGTCCACATTCTGTTCACCTGACACTTTCTGGATACTTCTGAGCAGCGGCTCAATTGGGCTCAAGAAGTCAGTCTTCACATTTCATTCTAAGTAAGCATTCTCACTATTTTCTAGCCCTGTGAATTTAGACAAGTTATTTTAGCTCTTAGAACATCAGTTGGCTAGCCAGGCACAATGGCTCATGCCTATAATCCCAGCACTTTGGGAGGCTGAGGCGGGCAGATCACCAGGTCAGGAGTTCAAGATCAGCCTGACCAACATGGTGAAAACCCATCTCTACTGAAAATGCAAAAAATTAGCTGGGCATGGTAGCGCATGTCTGTAATCCCAATTACTCAGGAGGCTGAGGCAGGAGAACTGCTTGAACTCGAGAAGCAGAGGTTGCAGTGAGCCAAGATTGTGCCACTGTACACCAGCCTGGCAACAGAACAAGACTCTGTCCACCGCCTCCTCACTCCCTACCCAAAAAATAAAAATAAACAACTTTAGTTTGCTCATGTGTAAGAGGGGAGTTAATAAAACTTATTTTCTCCCTGGTGGTGTTTGTGAGGAAGAAATGAGATAATATTCATAAAAATGGCTTGGAACTTAACATGAAATAAATGGTAACTAGTACTTTTATAATTATTCCTCTCCCTCACCTTCTCCCTCCCTTCCCCCCCTCCCCTATTCTTTCTGGGTTAGGTTAGGTTGCTCCTATGATGATTTCACTCTTGTTATTCCCTAGCTTTGGGGTAATAATATTTTTCAACCTCCTCTTTCTCTTTTCTTGTTTCTTTTCATATTAACAGAAAGCCCCCAACACCTTTCACTCTCATTCAAATAACACGTTTCTGCACTACAAATCAACAACTACTTATTGTCAAAGTGAAGTTTTGTGGTTGTCAAAGTCATTTCTTCAGAGAAGACTCTCACCAAGTCAGTGTTTCCCAAAGCAGGTGTGTATAAACATTGATGGATGCAAGATTATTCGAGGAGACACAGAAATCTTTGTTTTTAAAGTTTAGAGTTAGAGAAAAAATTTTTATTAGAAAAATATGATTAGCATAAAAAATTACAGATAGTAAAGCCTACAATTAACCTAAGTAAGAACGTACACCAATTTAAACTTACTAAAAATCATATTAATTATAGTATAGGTGGAAAACAAATATATAACAAAAATCATGAAGATAACATGTGAGTAACTGAAGTTTGGGAAGCTGTTCTGAGTCATATAAGGTCAATAGAAAAGAAAAGAGTATCAATAGGCCCAAGTTCTCTATTCAACAGTAAACTATGTAAGATGCTTCTTTACCTTCCTCAATGCCAATCAAGCCATACAACTTTCACCCAGCCTAATTTTCTAAAGTCACTTAAAACCCTAGGTTGAAGGTCTACCAAACCCAGGAGTGGGAGAATTAACTTTTTTCAGTACAAAAGTAATAGAGAGAAAAGACTTTTTCCTTATAGCTCTTATGCACATATCATCAGTTGGCCTGTAAAATTTTTCTGACACTGGAGGCTGTTGCTAGTTGTCATCAGAGTCACTCCAATACTACATGTACCCAGAGCACAACACTGACCAAGTGCCACCATTCCTATAACACAGGAGTTCTCAAACAGGGGGTTTGGGAAATATCAAAGCACAGTCACCACAAAAAAATGTCCCCTAAATTGCATGCTGGAAGAATTATTGTTTAAAAATCACTTGCTGCATATGCACCACTTTATTGTATTTCAGCCAATGTTTACTAAGGCATGAGAGACGTTCAAACATAATAGACCGTTGTTTCTCTGAATCACTAATGAAAGCTGCAGCTCTGAACACACAAGTGAAGCTGCTGGTTTTGCCTGGTGCTATTTGAGGAGCACTCAATACGTACTCTCAGCCACATAGAAAACTGGATCAGTTCTCTGGAGGAGATATTTAATGTGTACCTGCCATAATAAGCAATACGTTCTACTCTACATTGCTCTATTTATAGACCAGCTTTTTTCCTCATATTTTTTAGCCCTTTCTACAAGCAGGACATGTGAATGAATCACTCTTATCTTGTCAATTTTACTATTAAACGGTGCTCTAACTTTTTCCTTGGGAGTTTTAGGACTGCACAGACATTTTCTGGTCAAACAGAAACAAATGGGGCTGGGGGAAACCTCTGGCCTTTCAAAGTCTCTAGCTTTTGGGTGACCTATATTCCACTCATTAGTCTTGGGCAGCAGACATTTTCCTTGGAAATGTCATGTTGAGTGCAGCTTTAAGACCAAATGAGAATATTTGCTGCAGCATACAATGAGACAGAAAACATGTGGCCAACAGACCTTGTTTCACTTTTTTTTATGGGAAAGTATGCCAGTCTTAGGGTCACAGATTCCGCACAGAGAAAAATCTACCTGCTGACTTTTGCTTACTCATTCATTCCACAAGTATTAATCAAATACCTAATATTTGCTAAGCACTGTTCTATGCACTGGAGATTACAGATGAACAAGACATATAGAGTACCTGCCCTCCTGTAGCTTACATTTTAGCTAGAAACTGAGAAAGAAAAAAATAATAAATTTATCAGTTGATTTAAGATAGTGATAACTACTATGGAAAACAAAACAAGACACTGGAGAGGGGCAGAATCTCAGGTACATTTGCAATGCTATCAGTCTTGACTTTACAATAGTAGAAACTTATCTCTAAAGAAGCAATGTAATTTATCTACTTTCTTAAAGATTCAGTAATTTTAACACTGGTAAACATAATTAATTTTAGGTTCTTTCTTCAGGCTGATACTGAGTGGCTTTCGCAGAGTATACCTTGGCCCTTAGTTCTCATTGTTATCACTTTGGCCCACTGGGATGCTTTCTAGGATGTAGGGACAGCCTTACTGAGCACAAAAATGCTTTTCGCTTGGTATTGGGCATGACATGCTGGTCATGTCCTCATTAATAGCAGATTTTGCCTTAGTGTCATTGGGCAGCAACTGCACACTTTGTATGACACTTAATACTTGCTTAACTGACTTTGGTTTCTCATCCCTAAGATGAACTCATTTTTTTGTTTGTTTTTATTTTTTACTTTTAGAGGGAGAGTCTTACTCAGTCAACCAGGCTGGAGAACAGTAGTGCAATCATGACTCACTGCAGCCTTGATTTCCTGGCTCAGGCAGTCCTCTCACCTCAATGTCCTTAGTAGCTGGGACCACAGGTGCATGCCACCATGCCCAGGTGATTTTCATATTTTTTGTAGAGACAGGGTTTCACCACAGTGCCCAGGTTGGAACTCCCAAGCTCAAGAAATCCACCCGCCTCTACTACCTCCCAAAGTTCTGGGATTACAGGTGTGAGCCACTATGTCCAGCCTCACTCATTTATTTTTTGGAGGCGCTCAATAGTAGAACTAACCAGATTAAGCAGAACCAGGGATTTACGCACCTGAACAGTGGTATAACTGTAAAGTCCTAGTGTAAAAGTCACACTATATATCTTCTGAAATAATGAAAATTTACACAAATGAAGCATCCAATTATATGAAAAAATAAGGAACAGAGAGGGCAGAACCTAAAAATTCCTGTTGATGCCTCTTAATTTAAGGTTACCAGCTCCTCCCTGGTGTCAAGGGTATGGTATTAGGGGGATTATTTTCCAGACTTTGATTGTTCAATAGATGTTGACCTTTCCTGAATGTATTCTAACCAGCTTGACTGTATACATCTTGGACTACTGGACATTTCAAACTCTCAGCTTCATATTTTTACAGTCCACTCCCAAATATCTAAATGTGAGCAGCAAGAAAGACTGATGTAAACTTTACTCCCTTATGACAAAATTGGTAAGTTTTTTTCTTACATTCTAGGAGAGGAAAAAAAATCCCAAGCAAATGTTCATGGCATTATTCTGGATGCAGATTTAAGAAAATTTTCTTGGGTGCACTAAAGTTTAGAAATGTAACAGATATGAATATTTGACATTTTCCTGCATTTGTCAATTGTCCAGAATTCTTTGGGCAATTAGTCAAAATTGACATAGCAAAGAAAGATGTCTTATGCAAAAAGAGGAAGCAAGTCAAATAAGTAATATACTAACTCTAGGCTTTGAGGCCTAGTGTAGTATCCTGTCTTCCCCTCACAAATATGAGACAGACATGGTTAAATGCTTCACCTCTAAGTGGGCAAGGCCACAAATTATTGCAAAATATGTCAAACTCAAAGTTTCTACAGATTTTCTCTAATGATTTGGACAAACTCTTCAAGTGGTCAAACTTCATTTCGCCAGTAATCTGTCAAATAAAGGAGAATCAGATCAACAGATTCTTTTTAACAGACATTGATATATGGTAGAATCTGTTAGTTCTAAATACCTTTTTCCTTGGAATTTATTTTTGAAAACTAATGGGCAGAAATGAGATTGAAAATACATCTCCCTAATGTTTTTAATTGAATATTAAGTCTCTAATATAAACTTAAACTTTGGTGTTATAGGGATACTCATGTCATTTTTCACTATCATCATTATTAAAAATTTCATAAAACCTTATGAAACACTAAAAAAATCTTTTATTCTTACATTTTATGCCACACGAGATATGATTAAAATGACAAATTTGCAAATAACATGAATAAAGAATTTTGCCTTTATCCAAAGCAAATGCATTTTGCTCCTAAGAGTGTTTAATCAATTTCATTTTTCAGGAAGAGGAAAGGAGGGTGATAAAAGAATTTACAGTTAGAACTGGTATTTAATGAAAGACAAGTATTTGGCTTGTGATTATAAAATAATTGCTGTAGTTATTCTGAGTTTATTTAGGAGTCATGGATTTTGACATGAATAAAAGCAAATTATGATTCTATTAACATTCAAATTTATCTGTTTCGGACAGAATTGTTAAAAGTTACTCTGTTTTAGTCATGGAATAGTAGAGTCCATGTTAAGAAATCTTATGTCTGTGTATGTATACAAATGTTCACTTCAAGAAGCACCAGATCTACATTTATAGAATAAGTTTCAAAGAACAGTTTAAAATATCATAAAAACTCAGATGGAGAAGTTTAAGATACCTTCTGCTACTTTACACTCTTTTTCCACTACATTTTACCCTATTCATCAGAGAAAGTGCTAATACGAATAGTCAAATCTAATCACCATCTTTGGACCACTGGAAATGAAGCTTTAGGGAAGATGTGGGCAAAAGCCATAGCTCTGTTAACATTTCAGCCTCCTTGTGTTTGCTTACTCCCCAGCAGCTGGCGTAGGTCAATGACCCTGGAGCTGCATTTTACTTGAAAGGGGCCTCTGCCTTGAGAAGGTCAGAAACTAGTACATTAGCCAAGCTCTCCTTTAAGCCTTCTTTTCATTGGTGCATATTTCTTTAGAGGCATCTTTCTGTGCTACCAGGATGTTAAACATTACCTTGAGGGAGGTAGGATTGAGAGTGAGCACAGGAGAAGGAGACTAAGGCTGTAAACTTCCATCTACCTCAAGCTTGTCCAAACCACAGTCCATAGGCTTGTAATACGGCCCAGGATGGATTTGAATGCATCCCAACACAAATTCGTAAATGTTTTTAAAACATTATGAGATTTTTGTGTATGTCTTTTCTTTTTTCCTTCATCAGCTATGGTTAGTGTTAGTGTATTTTATGTGTGGCCCAAGATAATTCTTCTTCCAGTATGGCCCAGGGAAGCCAAAAGATTGGACTCTCCTGAATTCTGACTATTACAGCTTTATATGGTCCAACTTCGCCCATCAGGAGACCACTTCAAGATTTTTCAGCTAAAGCTCTGGTGAATAATAAAGAGCATACATTTACTTGGCCTTTTCCTCTGTGCATTTTTCTCCCTTACATGGACTTAGTGGGGGCAAAAGTGGAGATGGTAAGTAATTGGTCAAGACTTCTGGATTTTGGGTTTTACCTCTCTTTAAGTTACTTCTTGGCTAAAGATCTCAGGATACTCCCTTCTTTTTGCCAGAACAAGAGTTCATAGTACTGTTAAGTAAGACAGTAAGGGATCAGAACTCCATGAGTCATTAGTCAGTCAGGAAGCAGTTTCTAAGAAGTTTGTTAATTCTCTCCTTGAGATACTATTAAGTAATAATCTGCTATTAACAATTTGGTTTCTTAGCCCTCTGGCTGGTGCAATCTTTTTTCTTTAGCTGTTCTAAATGACTAAGAATATTCTGAACACTCTTAATACCTCCAGCCCCTACCTTAAGAGAGATGAACAAAAGGGGTTTATCAATGGTCAAGCTCCAGGAAAATATCTTGTAAAGCTTACCAAAAGTTAATGATTCCAGTGACTTTTAAATCTAACATAAAGGGAAAGAAAAGGCAAAATTCATGGTGAAGAACAATGTGTACTACAAACTAAGGATTATGATGAACCAATTCTGTGTATTTATCATGTAACTTAAAAAACTACTTAATGACTTTAAGAAAAAAGAAGGCCTTCGAATGTATTGTCATTTAGAATGTGGCACTAGAGAACTCATGAAAAGAAAACACTGATATAATAGGATATTTGCTTAGTATTCCATAGAGATGTAAGGACAATGGGAAGTCTCTTGCTTCTTCCCAACAGAGGAATACTGAGTACCAGTGAATGGGGAGCAGCCAAGAATGGAATGATGGGTAACTGATATTCTTGAACCTCAAACTTGGGATAGTTTTTAACACTGACAAGGAGAAAGCAGATAACACAGTCCAGAGCTGACTGTAATAGTTTTTCTAAATGTGAGCAGCATGAAAAATGATGTTTTATAGGATGAAATAGAAGAAATTTCAGCACTGGGTGATGCCATCCAATTGCAGAATTCAAACTGCTTCAAAGCACCAAAACAAGGATATGTAACATATTCATAATATGTGTCTTCATAAGTCCTGTACTTTCAAAATGAATCTAAAGCCTTTGGAATAAGAGTAAAAATAACCACCTGAAATATTTATAAAAATAAAGAAAAATCATGAAAAGGGTTACTCACAAATGGGATTCATCTTGCTATTTATTCAAATGGAAAATTCTTTCTTTCACTGACACATTTGCCAAACCGTTCCATTTAATTTAGGAAATGCCACTTTGTTTCTCCTGAATTGCTAAAACTGTTGTACTCTAAAATCCTGTAGCTAAGGTTTAGCTCTACTCGGTTTGCTTGTATAAAATTTATTGTACATCATTTTAAATAAATGCCTAGATGAACTAATGCTTTTAACCCTTCTAAGTACAATTGCTTCTACAAGGAATTTTTCCATGAATTATCTAGTTTAGATGGTTTGAATAGTATTTTGAATTTCCTTTCCCCTTTAATTTCAGAACTTACATGTTTTTGTGTCATTTGCAAATCAAAGCTTCAAAATATTAAAGTTTTGGGGTAAAGATGTTTAAAGAGATTTCTTCAAAATGTTTTGCTGGAGAAACATAGATATCACTCATGATACTACAAAAATATAAATCACACTTTCCTAAGGAAACAAAAATCACAAAATTTTACAAGAGTTATCCAATGAAAGCAAGTTCAGGTTCAAAGAGATGAGAAGAAAGGAGTAATTTTGCATTCAGCATACATGATGTTGCAGCAATTTTGGATCCCTTATTTCTGCCAGCTATGGCTTAGTAAAGAAATGGATGCTATTGTGAAAGTCATCCCCTGAAAACAGAGATGAGAGTAAGTAAATGAGTGAGAGTTGACACAAATTCAAGTCATTTCGCAAAGGATTTTACAATGATGGATTACAAGACGAATTCTCACAAGTTGGCAAGGTTTTCCAAAGTCTAGCTTTTATGAACATTGTTTGAACAGGTGGTATAGAATTTACTGTATACTCTGTGAATTAACATTATTTATTTATTTATTTAGTTTACCAAGTTGGAATTCTTTAGGATCACCAAATAACAGGATTCAAAAGTAAAACAGCTGAAAAATCCAACAGTCTGGTCTAACCTGGGATGCTCTGTCTCCTCACAGCCAATGCTCCATCAGGCGGCTTTGTCTGGCTGGCGGATTTAGTGTAGGGACTCTCATCTGCAAAGGTACAATGAAGCGTTTGGTTAATTTCCATCCAGTTTCTAATGCAGTGAAGATTTTTAACGGATTGCAATCCTTCTGCGAGAGAAAAGTGGTATAGCACAGTGGAAAGTGTTGGTAGGCCTGGGTCCTAAACGTGGCTAACTGTGAGATAAATCTTTGAAAATGTGAATATATTTCTTCCCTTATAAAAAAGGGATAAAATTCTCATCTACCTCTTAGGGTTGTCAGGATCAAAAGCTCTAGTGCTCGTGAAGATGTTTATAAAATGGTAAGAAGTATGCAAATACAGTATACAAATTGTTTGTCACCTACATTCATGGATAAATAAGTACCAGTGAATAGGTGTAACAAAGACAAAGAAGAAATAAAATGGCTCAGTGGGCACTAAGAATAATCAGGTAGAAGAATAAAGAAAATAAAAAGAAAGGTAATATTTCAGATAAGCAGATGACAGAGTGTTAGTATTGCAAGGGAAATAAAGACACTCAGTTAGTAGGTTCCTCCTGGGAGTGTGAACTGGCAGCCAGTGCAAAGCAGAGGGACAGAGATGTTCAGAGGAAAGACCAGAGGAAGTTAGGTTGAGAATAGGGAAGGAACGATGGTTTGGCAAAAGAAGACACATATTGCAATGATCTGGTTTGTGCTCTTTTAGAAAGAGATGAAAATAACTTGCAGAATTATTAAAAGAGCAACTGTGAAGAAAGAAGGTCTAAAGCTTGATGTAGCTGTGAGAGTTAGGCAAGAAGCTGAATGATTAAAACAAGAGGTGACAAGATCACGGAGACAATGGGTCCATTCAGTGCTAAGTAAGGTGGTTTTTTTTTTTTTTAAACCTAGGAAAGGATTTTATCTGGCTAGGAATAAAGGAGTAGTGATCTAGGATGGCAAATATTAAGGTTAAAATAGAAAGGAGCAATTCTTCCTAATTGGAATGGGGCATTTATAAAAAGTCAAAGACATGCCTGAGTAACAACCTTAAAAATTTTAAGAATAAGATGTACATGGCTTGAGTAAATAGAATGTAAAATAATTATCGTATATTCAGTCAAGCTAGATAACCTAAATGACACTGCTGGCCACACTATAAGATGTATTATTGTTGTTACCATTTTATAATAGCAGGAAATTGTTAAAGAATTTAAAGGAATCATATTGTACATGACCAACTATTAAATATAACAAGAATTTATTCAGAACAAGACTTTATCATCTGAGAACATTAATTCTCCCAACTAAATGCTTTGTGTTTCAAAATTGAGAAACTCATTTCCTCTCTAGGATGAACTTCTGGTTTGAAATGATTCATGATTTCTTCATAAAACTAACAAGGTCTTTATAAGCAATGACAAAAGGAAAAGGTTAACACTGCTGTAAGTAGCAATTAACTTAAAAAATAGAAGTCACGCTGTTTCATGTTTATATTTGTCACACAATTCTTTATATTCTTCCAACCAAACTACCAACTTTCAGACACCAAAGCAATCAACATTATCATTTTTGCTTTAGAAGTGGTATCTTAGGTCTTCGACTCTTCTCTTTGCAAGCACCATTTTGAGTATAATCAAAACCCACAAAACAAAATACAAAATGCAAATATTACACTATAAATGTCTCCTTTGCCCCACCATTGTTACTTGAATATTTGAGCGCTTGTCTCACAGTGTTAATTTAATAAACAGGCAATATGCTTCAATTAGCACCTTCTAAAACAAATGTACTATGTATTAAAACCCGGGATTCTTATAAGACTGCTTTAAAAATGTATTTCTTTTCATTGTCCGGAACTTTGAAATGGTGTATTTACGAGCATAGAGCACCAAGCCAGGAAATAATCACAACCACCAGGCTTAGGTATGGCATCTTGGAAGCCTAAAAGCTTTCCTCAGTTTTAGATTTGTCAAGATTCCAGCCAATTAAAGTCTTGAGTTGAATCCAGTGTTGGACTTTTGTAAAGGGTGAAAAGAGATTTCCCAGGAGACTCTGGGGCTATCTGCACTTGATGCTCTATTTTAAGGAATTATTTCTTTAGAATTTAAGTAGTCAACCCTGGTAAAATGGCTTTCTCATTTATATTTGAAAACAACTTCCTTGATTTAGAACTGAGATTGTCTAGTTGAGCACATCCTTAAAAGGTTGAAACTGAATTATAGATGACTACCTGGCCAGCCTCTTCACCACCACCCCCAACCTCCACTCCTGCTCCCAGTATCAAGAGTGACCTTACTGAGCACAGGCAAAAGTAAATAATTATCTAGAAGCCAAATCTTGCATTGGCTAAAGGACCAGAATGAAAAAGTTCAGTGTTATCTAATGTAGTTTAAGCATTGTTATTGCTTTCACTGATTGTCAAAGCCAATCATGCCAAAGCCAATCAGTGTGAAAGCAATAATTCCTAGCGGAAGGGAGGCAGAGGCTTGGCAACATTGATCATGAGCATTAAGGATAGCAGAGCAGCATGGCACAATAAAACATTAGTTTTTAGGAGACTTTCCTTAAGAATGTCTCTTTATTTTAAATACCTTAGAGGCACCGTGGTGCTTTATAAAAAGCTACCCATCACGGAATGAACACCAGCTCTCTTGATGTGATTTACTGAAAGTCAACTCTTGATTCAAACTTGTTTGAAAATTGAAACAGAGGAAAAACACTGAATGAATCCGTGGCTGATAGCTCCACAGTAGGATACTAAAGGACAAGAATGTTCAGGGTGTATTTCTAATCCCTGAGCATAAAGTCATGGAGAGCTATGGAGGCTTCTATCTTCTTCTGTGTCCCTTAATGCAGCTTTAGAGATCCATCCCTAGAATTTCATGCTTATAAGGTATAATCTAGACCACTCTTTCATTATAAATGGAACTGAGGCCCAGAAAGATAAATTTATAGAAGGGACACACATCTAAATTGAGTCTAGATGGAATTTCTTAAATTCTTAGTCCCAGATTCGTTCTTTATTTCCTTTTGGATAGACAATAAGATTTCATAGGTCATCGGGTCCACATGTTGCTGTGTCACGAGAGTGAGTGACTGGGCACACTGTACCAGCAGAGACGTTGTATGGTGTAACTTAATTGCTACAGGGAAGTCTTTGAAAATGAGCCTGAGCCACACAGCCAATCTTTTTTTTGTGTATATAAATCGCATTCTTCCTTCCTCCACGTTTGTTGCCTAAAGCAAATAACACTTAAAAATGGTACTACAGAATTAATTTATCCTTTTCAGTTCATTTCTTTGAAGATAACATTTAAAAGCAATGTCAATATAGCTCACTGTTCCTCAGGAGGAGCCTTAAAAGACTCACTGAATTATAAAATCTATTTTAATACTTTTCCTTTGTTTCATTGGAGAGATACTAACATGGTTTTCAAGTTCCATCCAAATATATAAGTGAATAAAAAAACAGGTCAAATGACAAGGAAAGAAATCAATCAGAACCGTACCTGGCACATCATAGGCATTCACTGAATGTTTGTTGATAGAATATGTGAATGAATTATATTCACTTTTTCAAACTAGAGCATTTATTGTAAACAAAGAACCTGAAGAAAGTCTAACATTTGTTATAAGCTAGATTCCCTCCTACCTCTGCTTTTCTTTCTTTAGGTTGATAGCCTATTCCTTTTAAAGTTATGTCATCAGCCAATCGCTATTATGTATTGACTTAATGTGAAAAATCTGACTTTAAAAAATTGGTATTAAAATATATTTCCTTTCATTTTTCATTCAGACTATAGAAGGATTTATTGATCAACCTTTAAAATAATGTCTTTAAATGAAAAGAATTATGATTTTCATAGCAGACTCTCAGCCCAGATTTGGATGATCATATTAACATGGGATTCTCACTAAAAGTCACTACAGGGGCAAAGCAGACATTCAGCTCGTGAGCTACTGCTCACTTAAATGAATGCTTCAAGCAATCATTAAGGGCATCTCAGAGTATTAGCATTGCCAGCCTTTTCTAATGACATCTTAAGCAGCTAGGTAATCACTGTCACACATATGGCTCTCCGCAGGGGCTTACGTGCTGGTCGCAATAAGGAAGAACAGGGGTCCCTTTAGAGTGACATCTCATGAGGCTAGGGAAAAATGCCCTCCATTAACAGGAAGAACTGACATGGTGACAAAGGCACAGAAAGGGTTAGTCAAGCATACACTTAGAAGAAGAACAATAGGGGGGACCATCTGTCCCTTTCATTCCCCCCAATTTGGCCAGTCTCCTCATGTGCCAAACACAGGAGGGGCAAACACAGAAAATTTGTTTTGATCACTTATTCCAAGGGAAGCTGGTGTTTATAAACTTGGAAAGCAACCAGCGGTCACCTAAGCTGCAATGCTTCACTCTGCATCACAACCCACCTATGCTGGAGCTGGGAGAAACACATCATGAGGAAGGCACTCAGGTCCTCTCATGCTCTCAAATCCTCCAATGTTTGCCTGGCACCAAACAGCATCCTTGTGTCATCAGGCTGGTTCCTGCCTCTCCATTTCCTGAGATTCTCATTTCTCACTCTGGGCTACGCAGAGGAACCTGATATGAATATGGTTTCAGGAATTTCTAGTTGTGTTCAAAGCCTTGCTAAAGAAAGAAAATTTAATTTCCTTTTTCTGAGACTAATCAGCCCATGCTAAACAATTCCTAGCAACTGATTATGCACAATTGAGGCACCTGCTAAGCCGGCAGACCCCTTAACATCTTGATTAGGGAAAAAAAAAAAGGCATTTGGTACAGTTAAACATTATGACCATTTCCTAGCAGCGAGGAGGCAGGCACGCCATGCCACAGTGCTAATGCATGTCCTTATAAACTCAGAAGAAAAGTCTGTTTTTCATTCCACTGCAACCAAAACAATCTGTCCCTTGAATTCAATTAAATGCCACACAATTTAGTGCCTACTATGTGCGAACTAAGACTCAATGTAGATAAAAGATAATGAAACTTTCAATGGAGTGGTGATGGCGTAATCATTACTCCCTACATTTGAGACTAGAACATGGTACTGGATTACCCAAGCGGGAGAATGAGCATGGGCTTAGGGTTAGGTGGAAGTGAAGCACAGGGTGAGAAAGGGAGATCCACCACTAGGAATTTATCCAGAATTTTCCAATCAGAAAAACCAAGAAACAAGCCATTTTACACTTTCAGCTAACACGGTAGTTTTGTGCGGTGGGGAACCATAATCTTTTCAGTAATTGGGTCCTGTGAACATTTTCTCCCGGTCAGCATGAACATATCATGGCTGCTTCTCTCCCTCAGACACTAGCCTTCCAGTTCCATTTGCTTCCCTGGCAGTTTGATAGCACTTTACAATTTAAGCAAGATTTCCTGAAAGATGTTAAGGCTTTTGACAACAGAACTTAATTATGTCTTTCTCTTCTTGTTAAAATGATGTATAACTATAATCACAGGGCCCCACATAATAAAGAAATTACATTGTTAATAATTCCTGATTCAAATAACCCTATTTTTCCAGGGCCAACCAAAAAGTGCGCTCATGATCTCTCCTAGAGTCAGAAGGCTGCCAAGCCCTACTCAGGATTTGGCTCTACAGCTTTGGTATATGGAGGCCATAACATGGAGAGCTGCTTACAACTCATCGAGAGTGAATTAATTTCACTTTCTTCCCTATCTTATAGAGTGGTCCATTCAGCTATGTTTACACCAGAAGAGAGGGGAATGATCTGAGCTTGATGGAAGAAGCAGAGGCAGTGTGCTGCTCTGTGATAGTCTCTTTCCTATGAAAAGATGATTTCCCCCATCTACTTTCCCTCCTTCTTTGTGTTATTTGTTTTGCAGCTGCATGGCATTAATGTCTATCCTTGACGCTGCAGGTTTCCTTATAGTTTTATAATTCTGACACAAATGTGCTTTATATGCCTAAAGGGACCAGATCTTTTGCTTTTTTTGGGGGATTGGTTCTAGCTCTGTCACCTTGCCTGGAGTGCAGTGGCATGATCATGGCTCACTGCAGCCTCAAACTCCTGAGCTCAAGTGATCCTCCCAGCTCAGCCTCCAAGTAGCTGGGATTGCAGGTGCATGCCACCAAGCCTATTTTTTTTTTTTTTTTTTTTAATAGAGGCTAGGTCTTGCTATGTTGCCCAGGCTGGTCTCAAACTCCTGGTCTCAAGTGATCCTCCCACTTCAGTCTTCCAAAATGCTGGATTACAGGAATGAACCACCACACCTGGCTGTCTTTTAGTTTTGAACTTTGAAAAAAAAAAAAAAAACCCACCCAAGCAGAGCACAATTTCATTTTAAGAACAAATATACAGTGGTTTCTTCACAATAATTAGAATGTCTTCTAATTAACCACAACCATTAACCATTTCAGGGATTAAATATTACAGCTAAAAAGAATGGCAACCATATAGCTCATGCTGTTGAAGGCCTGTGTTGTAAGCCCATTTCTCTCCCTTACTGCTCTATTATCTAACTCTTGCTTCTCAAAATGTGGACCATGGAAGAGCAGCAGGAGCATCACCTGGCAATTGTCAAAAAGGCAGAATCTCAGGCTCCACCTCAATTCATGGAATCAGAGTATGCATTTAACAAAATCTCCAGGTGATTTGTATGCACATTAATGTTTGGAAAGTCCTGCTTCAATTGATATGGACCAACAGCAACTGCACAGGTAGTGAGGATACACCTGTTCCAATGTCTCACCTGGTTGCATCAGGGGCAGCCTACAAAGTAGCTGGCAGAATGCCAGTCACATCAGCAAACTCCCAGGGTATCCCCAGGCCTGCAATGATCAAATTGCTCATGGAATGCTTTCTTCAAATAGAAAGGAAATTGTTGTAATATTATAGTTTTGAGTGAAATCCATCTTCTCTTTATCCACTTTAAACCTCTCAACAATCCTGAAATGGCTGAATTATGCGATTAACTAAATTTATCTAAGGTCAGATTCACTGGAGCAAGTGACTGACTGTAATAATAATCTATTAGTCAATTTACAATTTAAGGTGGAGAAAGGAAATGGTATTGAATTACTACCCCCTAGCTAGTAAAGGACAAATGAAAATAAAAAGGAAAATTATATCTGCCTCATGGCAGGGACATGGGGGAAGAATCTTCCATGGCACTGTCTCCTTAAATTCTTTCTCCTCAGATACAAATTTGCTTCCTTGCATCTGCATGGTTCTCCTGGAAGCAGGAAGGTCTCAAGCACAGAACTTAGCCTCTGATCTGCACCCAGGGACAAACCGAACAGCGGTGGCCCCGGAGCATCTGGACAACCTTGTGGAAGTGGTCTGTGGTAGCTGGGCTACTCAGTGATGCCTGAAGGCCTTTTGGGAAAGTAATATCTTTAGCCAGGTTAATTTGTAAATCCTTTCTGAAATTAATGAGCATGAAATTGCACATTTTCTGCCTCGGGCATTCCTATTGCTAATTTGTCTGAATTACAAATGATAACTCCTATGCTTCTTCCTAATATTGTTTCCAACAAGGACAGCTGAACCAGTCTGTTAATGGCAGTCACAGGCCTGCCTCATCACCAAAGAATCAAAATTTGTCAAGGGTTGGAATCTCTTCCATAAAGTTCATTTTCATTACCATATTAGATCCCAATTAAAAACATTAAAATCTTAAATTCAGTATATCTTCCACATTTTCTATTTGTAGAGAGGGCTATGTGCTTTAAAGCTTTGGTTTCGCCATTAGATTATGCCAGCTTACATTTTCAGTCTCTCATAGGGTCAATAAATTCTTAGCCTTAGAATGACAATTTGGTGCAATATTTGGATGACTTCAGAGTAGTGAGTATTGCCTATTTAAAAACCACATTTTAAATTCTCGTTTAAAAAGCCCACCATTTGTCAGGGAAAAAGTATGCATTAACAGGGATAAACTAGCTAGACTATGTCTGAATATTCCTGGAGGGCCAAAGAACCAGTGTTTGATTTCATGTAATGGCAACTAGAGCTGAGTGACAGGACTAATAGAAATAAATAATACATTTGGAATAAACAAGGTTTCTCCAATTTTTTACTAATGAATATGAAATTTAGAAGTCACTTTCATATATATATATATATATATATCTTGATCACAATTTGGACTGGACTAAATTTAGGGAAAAAATTTAAAATAGCACATAAGTTTTCCTAAGATAACTCAAGAAATAAATGTTTAAAATGTCCTCATGGAAAAGACTGAAGGTGATTTTTAAACACTCAAATAACAATGATCACAGTTTCAAAACTGAATCATGTAAATGATTATATCTCGACTAAATTGTTTTTTTCCCCCTTGTTTGGAATCTTTTTTGCATTTTTAATGTAAACTGTAGAGAAAAGAGGGAGTTTTCTGTTAAATCAGGGCTCTCCACGAGTTCTTCTTTTACATGGCATTACTGCAAAGGTTTCCATATTTAGAAATTGAGTATGATATAGCTGCTGGAATGAAGTCAAGACTCATGGGAAAAACAAGCAGCAGCAAAATGCAATCAGGATGACTTCATCTGAAGAGGTCTAACTCTTGTGCCAGCGCGTGAATGAACACTGATGTCTAGGAAAATGATCCACATATATCTGTGGGTAGGATTGATTATTGAGAAATTAGCCTTTAATGCTCTCACCTGTTGCTCTGACAATCAGTGATACAACAAAATTTTATAACTTTGGTAACTTTAAAACCTGGTTCAGTAGCTCACTATGCTCTTTCCTTCTTCTTTTCTGTTAATCAAGTGTAGTATAAATTGAAACATGTCAACTGCAGGCAAATTATATAAATAAGTGATCAGATAGTCAACACTACTGAGAAATTTCTAAATAAAATGTAAATAAAAGTATTATCATCACTGTTTAGACTCAGTTTGCAATATACGAAATGAAAATGTCTCTATATCTAGCATCCTGGAATAATAAGGGGACAATGTATAGTATGTATTTATAACCTTGGGTAACATTTTGGAGCTAAGAGCCCAGATGATTTTTCCTAGGGTCACTGGTCTGACTGAGGAACCACGGCTATATGTGACTGCTTACAGGTGTGAAAATCACTGTGTGACTCCCAACTCCCTCTCTCATGTCTTAAGTGTGTAGTGGCCTTAGAAATAATGCTCCAAAGGATGTTCCCAATAAACCAAGGGAAACCAAGATTTTTCCACGTATCAATCTTCGTCAATTTTCAAAACACTAAAATAAGTGATAGGACTTTATGATAATGAAGCAAATGGATTAAGTCAGAAGTTATCAGAGTGCAAAGTAGATGGCAGGAAAAGTAAACCTCAGGTTGAAGTCCCTGATTGTATGTAAGGGATATAAGTTACATGAAGAAAAATGAGAGTTTAATTATAATCATATATTTTTAGATGGCTCTTTCATTATACACCAATGCCATTGGTTTCCTCCATAAGTAATCTAAATAATTTCGTAGAGATCTGTTATTTCCTTCTGAGTTCAGACTGAGTATACTTCCGTCAACCGGAAGCATTTTAAATATCAATGATACTAATAACAGTATAAATAATTAGAGCTAATACTTATAGAGCATTCATGAGATGCCAACGTGAGTCTAAATCCTTTATATGTACAATCTTATCTCTTCTCACAATAATTCAATAAAACATAAAATAACAAAACAGATAATTTCATTTTACAAAAGGAGTCCTGATTTTAAGAAAGAATTTGTTTGCATCTAAATAGATTTCATGGCAAATCTGAAATGGAACTGCTGTTATATTAAAGCCAGGGCAGGGTAGGCATATTACAGGCCCAGCACTCTGCTTGGTACCTCACATACACTATCATTACTCACAACAATGTAATTGCACAGATACAGTTACATGACTTGAAGTATGGGGATACAGAGGCTTATAGAGATGAAATTATGTGCCTAAATTTACCCTGAAAGCAAAGTACAAAAATGAGACTTTAACATACATATCTTCAGAGAGTCTGCTGTTAGTCACCATGATGTACTGTTTACCAAATTTTGATTCACATCCTTACTTGGAGTGTGTGCGTGTGTGTGCAAGGAAAGGCACTTCTTCACATAGTAGCCACTACTATGTATATTCTATATGACTAAATGTCACTGATATAGGGACTTAGGGCTGCATTTGAAGATCTGAAATTTTGGTTTAGAAAAGAATGTATCACCTCAAACAATTTTTAGGTATCACTTCTTCATCATGAATTCCTGGTTTAATTTATGATAGAAGATTCAAGATTCTTTCCAGCATGTAAACAAATCACTTGAATTAATGCATTTTAGCCAAGAAGCTCCAAGCATTTTAGACAATGAAATCTGGCTGAATTTATCTAACTCCCACTCTGAGCCAACCATTCGCTACAGAAAGAGCATTTATTAACTGGTTCCTATAAATGGTTTGTCATTTCAAAATGAATAAATACTGGGACACTCTCTTTTCTCCTTTAGTATTCCAGACAACAAGTTCATGGTCTGCTGCTTACAGTATTTCAAACCTTTTATGAGTGCTCATGTAACTAGAGTAAGGAATAAATCTTGGACCAGGCCACATCTAGCAACATAATGAAGAAAATGGTGGTATGACTTACGTAGCTGGCAAGGAGATCACAGAGTCCGTCTTTACTTTCCCTCTGCCTCTCCAGGCTCAGCTCTCCAAATAGCCAAGCTCCAGGGCAGAGGTGCTACCACCTCAGTTCTCAGACTCAGGAGTGGCTCATGCGGCAGAGTCACTGGGCAGGCAGGCATGAGTTTTTTGCTAGACTTAAGAATTTTCTGAGGAACTTTAGAAACCAAGGTAATTAATATCCACTAGCCATTCTTTCCAAGACTGTCATCTCTCCTGGCCTTGGATCATTTCATGACCTATCTCAGAACTTTTTTTTACAGACTTTAGTTTTAAAAATTCCCAACTTTAAGCTCAAGTCCTAAGAGTGGGCCAGTGTCATTATACACCACCTTGGAACCAACACCTTCTCTAGTGTGGGCAGCAGGTGGGGAGGGAGGCAGGGGCAGAAATCACATTTGGATGCCTTGAAAATAACACATTTCATTTACATGCCTTGAATTGTCACATATTTTGCTTTATTAATTCATTGCTGGGTCAAGCAATAGCAGATGACTGCTTATCAAACAGATGACGTGTGTTTTTAATACACGATTAAAGTAGGATTCATAACAGCTGTTAGAATCCAGGGAGTCTGTGCTTTTTGTTATTTAAAGCTGTACTTTGGATACTCTCTGGTTTCACAGTGAGGCAGTGATTATACACAAGAAACCTCACAAAAGTGTTAGACTAGATTTTTTTTTTTTTTTTTTGACAGAATCTTGTTCTGTTGCCCATGATGGAGTGCAGTGATCTTGGCTCAATGCAACCTCCGCCTCCCAGTTTCAAGAGATTCTGCTGTCTCAGCCTCTCAATTAGCTGGAACTACTGATCTGCACCACCATGCCTAGCTAATTTTTGTATTTTTATTAGAGATGGGATTTCACCATGTTGGCCAGTCTGGTCTTGAACTCCTGACCTCAGTGATCAGCCAACCTCAGCCTTCCAAAGTGCTGGGATTTCAGGCATGAGTCACCACACCCAGCCCAGACATAGTTTTTGTATGGCCAACACAATACCATTTTCAATTCACTAGAATTTCACTGTACTGCATAGCTCATACTGTCTGCCACTTACTAGCTGTGTGACCTTGGACAGGTTCAGTTTCATCACCTGTAAAATGGAAATAGTAGTGACCACATAGGATTGCTGTGAGGAATGAACAAAACAGTATAAATAAAGCACCCAGGTTAGTCTGAGTTCAAGAGGTGGTGGCTCTATTCCTTAATCTAGAATAGATGAGGAAGGGGAGTGATAAGACAAGAACCAGTAGGAATACCAGAGTAACATGAAACAAATATGTGCTTGTTTTTTTCCCTTAACAGCACTTAGCATACTACCTTGAAATCATCAACCTGCTTATTGCTATGCTGTGAGCTCCTTTGAGTAGGGGATTTACTTTTACACTCATAGGTATTACCACCCCAATTTTTACAGATTGGAAAACAGTCTCACAGAAGTTCAAGATCTGTTTAAGGCTAACAAAAGCTAATAAGAATTAGAGACAAGATTCTAACTCAGGTCTGCCTGACACAAAAGACCATCTTTTCAGCAATGTTGCACACTGCTTCAGTAGAGAGGGTTTGCACAACCCACAATCATTAGTGGAAAGGAGAGAAAACTGGTACCTGATCATTATAAACTAATCTTCGTGCAGCCCAAGCCTATATCTACCTTTCTACCACAATAAGGATGCAGATACTTGTCATATTTTTTTTTATGTAAGCTATGAGCTATCATACCTGAGTTTTTATGGAGAAATTCATTGACATTAAATGGTCTGACTCAATTTGTCAATGGTAAAATAAAAATTAAAACCCAAATACTTAGATTTAATAATCCAAAGATGACCAAATTATCTTCATTTTCTTCTAAGACAAATTATTCAGACATATAATTTCCCCACAACTTACTTGCTTGTCTAACTCTCCTTGGATTATGTCTGTCCTATCAACTTCACTACCTTCTTCCATAAATCTTGCCTGAACAAAGATTCAGCTTTTACAGTTAATTTGGATAAACAAGGAAAATGCAATTCAATTCCACAAAATGTGAATGTTTAATTTTGAACTGATTTTGTAGCATTATACTAGTAGGACTCTTCCAATTTTGTAGTAAATGAGTTATTGACATTTATAAACATCTAGAATAAAAGAAACCATTCCTTCCATCATTGTTTGTCAATTTCATTATTGAATCTGCTTTGGGACATTTCAATCATGAAAGTAATCATGTAAAACTGTATTGAATTCTATTAGCAATAATACCTTAGAGGAGGTTCATTTATGATAACTGAAATTTTCTCTGACTCAGTTTCATCAACCATGTATTTTGCCTTAAGGTATTTTAAAAATCACAAAGTCAAAGCTTTAGAAGTATACTCCTAAGGCCTTAACTGAACCACAGTATATTTTGAAACAGAATTTTTATGGAATATTTATAGGCAAGTCAGTCAGAATTTTTCCATGTAAACATTGTTTAAATTTCTAGATCAGTTGAACATCAATGCCTTATAAGAAAATCAGAAAGGTATACACACACACACACACACACACACACGCACGCACACATATATGTATATGTATATATATACATATAGATACAAATACATACATACATTTATATATTTAACAGATGTAGACATCTACATATGTATCTATGTATGACGACTGCCAGCAAAAAGTATACATATAAACAGTAGATCCAAAAGGACTCCTCAATCCTAAGACATCCCTCCTGTCCTATCCTGCAGGGCAAAATACAGTGGGCAAAAGTCAGAAACTACCATCTTTATCTCAGTGACTTCTTATGGAGCCTTCTGGTAGAATAACCAGGAACTTATAGCCAATGGCAAGAACCAAGATCATAAACGGCTTCCATACTATTCCAGGGACTTCAAAATTTCAGAAAATATATGCCAAATTTGTCCTTTATATAATTCATAGATTTTGGATTTCTACATTTGAGATTGTCATATGACATCCAGAGATGCTTTCAGAGAAACTGTAATTTAGCTTAGAGACAGCCTACAAATATGAAATATATGCAATGCCAGGTTCACGGCTTGCAAAAGAACAGAAGGACAGCTATGTGAAAAATTAGTTTATCTCAGTGGTCAAAAGTGATAACTCAAGCTCAGCCCAACATATTGCAGAGGTGGGAATGTATACCATTTATAATGTGTACTATTTATCCACATCTACTGCATAGAGATGTAGCTTAGAAAGGTTATGCATTTGTGTGCTGATCCACTGAACAGTTTGGGTACTGATTTTCAGCACAGCCTGCCTTCACATTTCTCCACCATATAACTACAGCCTTTATTGGCTTCTCTTTTGCTTAAGACAAGCTTAACAAAACATTTGACATTTATCATGAAGGAAAGAGTAAATAACACATAATGGCTATTATGGGTACAGTAAGAGTCAGATATTTACTTCTTTAACAATTAGGGGTGTATTGCTCGAAATAAGTAAAAGCATTTGTGCATTACCTGAAAATCATCACATTTATGTAAACAGAGATTATAAAACTGAAATATGTAAGTATCACTGATGCCCCTCCTGTCAGCATCTTCCCCCTAGGAGATGATTTCAAATGACTTTTTTTTTTTTTTCATTTCAATTATGAGAACATTAGCTAAAAATCTACTAGGTCAAAAAATTCTTTTTGATAGATCAAGTAGAAAGCTTTGCCACCCTTGTTAAATATCTACAGACTTAATTGAGAAAAGATGTTAAATTTAGTGGAGAAAGACCAGAAAGCCTCAAGCAACGCGCATAATTAGACCATCTTTTCCCATTGCCTTTATCTTTTTTCTTTTGACCCTAGAACTTCCTTTTTTCATTTCATACTTGTGCATAATTAAGATTAAATATAGTGCAAAGACTAAACTCTCATTCTGTAAGCCCTCAGAAACATTTGAGGAATAGCTGTTCTATGACTAATGTCTATAAAAATTACAGATTGATATATAGCCATGAAATGATTTTCTTCTCAGACTCTGAATTACGTAAACCTCTTATAAATTTTATAAAGAAAGCATACATTTACCACATTTTTTTTTCTGCCATCAGCCAAGATAAGCTGATTGAAAATGTGAGAGAAGGCAATTTTTAATTTTTCCTCCTAAGGTTTATGCCAACAGACTGTATATATATATTATACAAAATTCACACAATGCCTAATATTTCTGGGCTTATCTCAAGCTAGTCTTGCCGTGAACAGTTTGAACACAAGAATGGGAGTTCTTTTGTAGAGAGATAACATGGCAACTGGAAGCAGACAGGCTTTATATCACAAAATACGTGAAACTGGTTCCTCCATTTATTTTTGGCAAGTTACATAAATCTTCTAAGCTTCAATTTTTTATCTTTCGAATAAGAATACTAATATCTATTTTTCAAACGTGGGAATTAACTAATATAATGCACATGACCTTGGTCTATAGCACAGTCTGAATAAATACAGTCATGTGTTGCTTAGTAATGAAGATACTTTCTGAGAAGTGTATCATTAGGTGATTTCTTCCTTGTGCAAACATCACAGAGTATACTTCCACAATCCCAGATGGTATAGCCTATTGCTCCTAGGCTACAAATCTGTACAGCGTGTGACTGTACTGAATACTGTAGACAACTGTAACACAATAGTATTTGTGTATCTCATATCTATGCTGGGTTCAGTGGTTCCACCTGTAATCCCAACACTTTGGGAGGCCTAGGTGGAAGGAATGCTTAAGCCCAGGAGTTCCAGACAAGGCTAAGTAACATAGGAGGACCCTGGGTTTACAAAGTTTTTTAAAGTGTCTGTAGTCTCAGCTACTTGGAAAGCTGTGGTGGGAGGATCGCTTGAGCCTGGGAGGTTGAGGATGCACTGAGCTGTGACTGTCACTGCACTCCAGCATCAGTGACAGAGTGAGACCCTGTCTCAAAACAAACCACAAAACAAAAATAAAAAAAATTTTAAATGTCTAAATATAGAAACGGTACAAATATAATATTATACTCTTATGGAGCCACTGTCGTACATGTAATTTGTTGCTGACAGAAACCTTGTTATCCAGCATATGACTGCACGATCTTTTCCGTGCTGCTTTGGCCTGGTGTGATATCATGGACCCCTTGGGAATCTGATAAATGTTAGCTGATCAAATAAAATTTGGTAGACAAAACTCATGCAAATGAAGAGTTTTAAAATAATTTTCTTCTTTATATGTTTCTATTTTATTATCGGAGAAAGATAGAACCCAAACAATAGAGAATCAGAACACTGCTGTTCACGTGTAATGATTTGAATTAATTAGAGCTGAGTTCTGCAGGGCTAAAAATGGCTCCTTAAAAGCATAGTTAAATAATCCCCTAAATACACGAGAAACCCATTAAGTATAAAACTTATCTTTAAAATATAATACAGTAAATCCTCCCAGAAGCATAACTTAGTCCCCTAAACCAGACACATCAGGTGGGCAAATGCCAATTCTTTCATGGCATGAGTATACCATTTATTATATTACCACTTTAATAGGGCCCTGGTGGCCCTGGAACTAATGCTCCTTGTAAAGGTTTAAGTTAGAATGAGAGGAAAGATTTGCTCACCTTATCCTTTATGCATAATTACCAGTAATTTCACAAATCTGGCTTGTATTTATTCCATTAAGTACCTCCAGTGATGTCATTTTGTCTGCAGCCCGACTCTGAGATGTACTTTCTGTCTAGGCATGGAAAGTTTCCCGTACGTTACAGTTCACTTCAGAATTTTAATTAAATGAAATGGGAAACAATTGAAAAACAACACCTCTACAATCTTTACATAATGAGTATGCACTGGTCTCCTTGCTTTACATGATAAATGATGACAAAGGACAGGGTGGTATCATTATCCAGTTTGGCAACAACTATGAAAAAACTTTCCAATTTCTTTAAAATTTTATTTAAAAAAATGAAATATGGCAAAAGACGAGTACTCTTGGGTATTATAAATCATCTCCCAGCTAGGAAGAGAGTTCTGCCTGGAGAGCTGCCGAGAGCACACCAGTTTGTTCTTTCTCTGAATCACTATTAGGGTGCAGTCACTTTTTATTGGACTTAGGTTTCTTCTGTGCAAGAATGAAATAAAATGCTTTTGCATCCTGGAGTTTAAAACACTTAAAACACAGCATTAAGTAGCATCCATTTCTGGTCATAAGGTCCTCTTAGAAATCATATTTGAAGACACATCAGCATTAATGGTATTTTAAAGCGTTCCCTGATCTTTTCATTCTTGACATTTCAGCAGCATTACAGGAATCTTCCACTTGGCTTTGGATACCCCATGTGGGTCTGGCTTCCCACCTACCTCACTGACCACACCTTCTCAACCTCTGTTGGTTCTTCTTTCCCCTTCTCCTCTTCCTTTTTCAGACATTTAAATAAGGATATGCCCTAGGTTTCAGCCCGCTTCTTTTATGTACGCCCCTTCCTTCCTTGCTATTGCATCTATTTCCATGCCTTTAAATGCTAAAAGCTCTCAGGTTTGTATCTGCAGACACGACCTCCCCCACTGAATACCAGATTCAGGACATACAACCATCTATCAGGCATCTGCTTGAACATCTAAGAGGCATTTTAATCTTAACATGTCCCAAACAACTACCGATTCCCCAGCACCCTTCCCCACACCATGGCATCCTCATCTCGTCAGATACTCACACCAAAAACCTCCGGATGCTCTCTTGCCCTTACATTCTGCCCTGAGCGCATATGCAAGTTCTGTAGGCTCTTCCTTTGAACATACCTCAAATCCATTCCTTCTCACCACCTACACTGTTACCACCCTGGTCGATGCCACCATCACCTCTTGCCTGCACCATTCAAGACAAACCCTGAAACTTGCCGACCTACTATGCGTGCATGACTGAAGTTATCTTTTAAAACTTAAAAAAAAATCACAGTACTTCCCAGCTTAAAGTTCTTCAGAGGGTACCCATTACACTTAGAATAATATTCAGACACCTGACCATGGTCTACAAGGCCGTCTGTAATCTGGTCCCAACCCATCATTTTCACCTCATCTTGCATCTTTCTCCTCTTTATTCACTCCATTCCAGCTACACTGGCCTTCTTCCCGCTCCTTCAATGTGTCAAGCTCATCCTCACCTTAGAACTCTGACTAAACCTTGCTACTCCTTCTCCCTGGAATATTATTTCCTTAGGCCTTGGCATGACCTGCCTCTTCTCAATTATTCCAATCTTACTTAAATGTGATCTCTTCACCCCTGATCATCCTTTTCCAAGCCACTTCTCTTTCCCCAAGTTCCTCTCTATCCATTAACTTATTTTCTTCTCAACACTTAGAACTATCTGAAATGTCTATGTATTTACCTGTTTAATGTCTGTCTCCCTTACTAGAATATAAACTCCATGAGAGAAGGAGCCTTGTATATTGTCTATGTGTCTTGGCACATAGTTGATATTCAGTATGTGTTTGTTGGCTGAATATTTTGAATGCATTCCTAACCTGCATACACATACAATGATGTACAGAAATCCTATACAATACGTCAAACATGACAAATAAGATTCTTTATAGTAATTTAAAATAATAAAATCATGTTCCTCGTCATAGAGTTCAAGGACTGGAAAGGATCTTAGGAGTTATAATGCAACCCCCCCCCCTTTTTTTTTTTTTTAAACAATGTTCTGATGCTTAGAGAAGGGGAGCCACTAGCAGTTCACAAAACAAGAGAGAAGTGGAGTCAAGTCTGACCAGGTCTCTGTTGCAGCTCCAAGTAGAGCTGGCTGCTCCTTATTATATATTACACCTGGGTGACTGTTAGAACTTGTTGATTATACAGTACAAAGTAACTCCATTTCAGCACCAAAGTGTATATCCACTCTGCATAGCAAGTAAAAATAGGACTTTGAATCATAAATTTCATCTATTTTAAATGAATACACTAGTGTTCCTAATAAATGGCAAACACCTTAAATTTTTATTTTTATTTTTATTTTTTCAGATGGAGTTTATCACAAAATTTTAATTTTGTTACTTTTATTTTTTGAGATGGAGTGCAATGAATGGGGCAATCTTGGCTCAATTCAACCTCTGCCTCCTAGGTTCAAGCGATTCTCTCACTTCAGCCTCCTGAGTAGCTGGGATTATAGGTGCCTGGTATCATGCCCAGCTAATTTTTTTTTTTTTTAAATAGAGACAGGTTTTCACCATGTTGGCCAGGCTGGTCTTGAACTCCTGATCTCAGGTGATCCACCTGCCTCAGCCTCCCAAAGTGCTGGGATTACAGGCATGAGCCACCACGTCCAGCCTTGAATGGCAAACTTCTAATTAACCAGTGTGCCCGCATTCAAACATAGAAGGCCTTTTTGGGGACAATTAAGTGCTACATATCTCTTAAAAATACAATCAGGAAAGTTTTAACTGATGCTTACAGTTTCTCTTCACAAACATCCCTAAATATCACTTCAAGAGAATCTGTATAGCTCTGTCTTATTATCTGGGTGGCTTTAAGTAAGGGATATAATGATGTATAATGCAGTCCCCTTGAGTACCTAGCACTTTCCTGAAAATCAACAGAGGTCTGGGCCACAACAAATTTTTGGGATTCTTGGCATTTTTTTTTTTAAATAAAGAAATATTGAAATGGCGTTACTAAAATCACAAAATACCTAAAATATTTGTATTTACCAAATTAACATGTTAACCCCAAAAAGAGTATTTTATAATTATAGGCTGTTTTAAAAATGCTTATTCTTAGTGCACTAGAGCCTCTGTGATCTACTGCACGAACAGCTATTGTACAATTGTAAGAGGAATACCTACTCTTCATGCCTCTGTGAGTCTCTGTGACATGTGCATGCAAATAATTTTAATGGTCTCAGTTTGAGGCTCTTGAAGGGGAGACCTGGTCAAGCGGCCCTCAGTACTCATGACAGGCCTTATGTATCTGGGTTTTTTTGTTTTGTTTTGTTTTCGTTTTCTATCTCCATCCAACTGCAAGGCAGCAGTGTAGGGAGAGGATGGTGGGTATGAAGAGATCTTAGCCTCAAAAAGCCAACAAAAACTAAGTATACAAAAGGTGAGGGAGGGACAGAACCTTCTCAGTCTCAGAACTTTAAAACTGATCTAAGCAAAACCAACTGATAACTAATGGGACCTCCTTCATCTTCTCTGAGCACTGCCTCTCTATTCCTTGGGGAAAACCAAGTGGCTGTTTGAGATTCACAGTGACTGTGCCCTAACCCTGAACAAGGATCACCTGCTGTGACCACAGCCAAATCCTGACATGCATCTTCCAGATGTGAATGGAAACCAAATCAAAATACCCAACTACTGAATAAATCACAAGGGCCTCAGGTATGCAGGTGCATGTTCTGAAAGGTCTGTCTGTTCCTGAGAGGGAAGGTACAGGAGAAAGGAAACCAAGGTTGTTTCCACAAGAGTTAGGGAGCAACTTGACAAGCAACAGGCGACATGCACGTGTGTGTGTGTGTGTGTGTGTGTGTGTGTGTGTAGCTGGAAGAGGTGAAAAGAGGTATAGCCGTAGGTCCCTTTCAATTTCAGAAAATAACCTCTGTATTGGGGCCAAGAGGCAAGTGTGCTTTAATTATCCAAAAAGACTGCATCTCAGGTCTGCCTGTTTACTCCACACAGTGAACCAGAAAAAAAAGACGCTTGTAAGTTACTACAATGGTGGTCTTATTAATCTTCTTTAGTGACATTATCCATCTAATAAGCTTTAGTTCTTAATTGTTTTCACAAGAATGATGTTTAATCGAAGCTAATGATATCAGCGAACTTGAATCACCACATGAATTAATTTAGCAATATGAATGCTTCATCACATTCTCTTTATTTCTCTCAATATTAATTAGAGAATGTAATCATTTTCCAAAGAAAGTGGAAGTTCCAGGGATGATCTGAATATCCCACTTTACTACCCATAGTGGACAGATTCCAAGAGTCTGACAGGCCACAGAGAGACTGGCTTTGGTTAGAGGTCAGTTTTTAAGACATTCCAAATCTGGGACATTTACTTATTCTTGATTTTTACCGCATCATAGCCAAAAAACATCATAAAATGGGCTTGTGATAGAAATTCACAGAAAAAGAAATACTAATGGCTCATGAAAGAAAAGATGTTCACTCATAAGAAATGCAAATCAAAGCCACATGAAATATCATTTTTTTTTCACTTCTCAGATTAGCAAAAACCTGCAAGTTGATTAACATACGTGCTTTTGAGGCCGTGGGGAAACTTATTCCATACATTTCAGGTGGGAATATGATTTAACCTTTAAAGAGGGCAATTTGGCAGTATTTATCAACATTATATGCATATGCCATTTGACCCAGAATTCTACTACTGTGATTTATCTTACAGATATGTCTTCCCATGTATATACTAATTATAAATGTAATATTCATTATAGCAACTTCATAACACAATATTTGAAATAGCTCAAAACTTCATAAAGACGGAAACAACTCAAACGTTTCTAAATAAAGGATTGGCTAAATCGAGTATTATGACAAAAAAAAATCAGTACGTATAGTGATGGGCTCCTGTTGTGCCAACATGCAAAGATCTCCAAAATATATTTTCAGTGAAAGCAGCAAAGTGCAGAAAAGTGTGCATATAATGCTATATCTTGCTTTAAAACAGAAAATTATAAATATAAACTTATAGTTGTTTTTATTTGCATAAAGAACATCTGGGAAAATTCTAAGAAACTAATAAAAGTGTTTTTCACTTTGTGTATGAAGTAGAAACTAGCTGGCTGGGGGATATGGAAGACAGTGAATCTTTTCACCATCTATCTTCTTATATGTTTTCAGCTTTGAATCATAAGACTGTACTAGGAATTTCCTGCTTTGAATCTACCTATTCAAAAAAGTAAAAATAAAGCATGATTAGGATGTCATAATTTCTGAATTTTCCAAAAACATATTGCATATATATTACTGAATACATTTAAAATATCTTTTACAACTTTCTTTGCCAAGAAAGTCTAGTAAATATAAAAAGATTAACATTGAAAGACATGTCATTAATACATGTGCATAATGAAATATTTATCAATATGCACTAATGCATGAAGCGAATAAACTTTCCTTCACTTCATACTTGTAAAACAATTAAGAATTAAAGCTTATTGGATAGAGACTGCTGAAAAAAGGCAACCACCACCATCATCTATAGTAGAAGACAAAAAATGAGATGTTTAGTAGTTATCACGTCATCTTGGTTGGATAAAGAATATGTTTATTTATTTATCGCAGGTTTTGAATACTGAGAAATTCAAACTCCTATTACTCTGTTTCTGTGTCCAGGCAGATATGAACCAAAACATTGAAAATACTCAGATAAAAATATAAACATTTCCTTCAAGCTTTTTTGTTGCTGATACAGTTATTTGAGGCCTCCTTTGTGTAATTAAAAATGAAAAAAAGAACCCAAGGAATCAAGATCAAGATAAGACAAAGTAAGATAAACTAAAACATATATATTAAAGTCAAATTAAACCCTGTGAATAGAGAAATAGTTTAGGAGCCATAGGGCAAGCAGCACTAAATGTAAGAGTTCTATTTCTCTTTTTAAAAAGGATCCAAAACCTATAAAAGGTACTTTTGGATGGGCACATTATTTCTTAATTCATGATTTTAAAATGACACATGAGAACTAGGTACTAGATCATAGGGCCTAATGAGTATTCTGGAGTAAAGAAAAATGGACATAGGAAAGACAGCCATTATAGGTAGATTTTCTTGTCCTCCACAAATTAACCATACTTAGGGACTATTTTCTTCCTTCATAGTGGCATCTGTGACAAAAATAGCAGCCCACAAAATCTGCACTCAAGGTCTACTGCAAAACTTAGAGAGGAGTAAGTTTCCTTCATTGCCATGTATCAATGGTAAAAGAAAAAAGAGCTATACACGAACATGGAAATAAAATCAATGAAGGTTACACAATGGCCAATTTATTAAACTTTTTAATTTTTATCTGCCTTGTGCAAGAAATCCAAAAGGAGGAAATAAAAAAACTTGAGAGCAGTTATGAAGCAAAGACCTTCTAAAAGTGGATACAAAAAAACAGATGACTAGATATTGTCCATCTAATTTTATTCTCCAATGAAAGAGCAAACATCCAAAGGAAATTCTGCATGTGGTGAGATTTTAAAGTACTGTTTAGTAGTATATTGTTTTTAGTGTTAAAGGGGAAGTAAAAGTAATTGATCATTTGGGGTTGAACTTACTGCCTCTTACAAACCTCTGTAAGAACAACTCTTCTTCAGAAAATACTTCGTAGTTTCAGTGAGACTTTACATCCATTACTTCATTTGATGAGTTGCTATCATCCATATAATACAGATAATATATAGAGACCAAAGCTCAGAGGCATGAGCTACCTGCTCAAGTTTGCATAGGTAGAAAGTAGTGATGCAGAGATTCAAACCCAGTTCATGACTTCATAAATTGTGTGCTCCACACATCCTGAAGAATATGAATATGTGCAAGTAATGGTACCCAGGCATTCTCAGATTAAAATGAGTAATTCAATTCCTCTCTAGAGTCACTAAGCGAGGGCCTAAATGTATTTTTTCTTTTTTTTTTTTTTTGAGATGAAGTCCCGTTCTGTTGCCCAGGCTGGAGTGCACTGGCACAATCTCAGCTCACTGCAACCTCTGCCTCCTGGGTTCAAGCAATCCTGCCTCAGCCTCCCGAGTAGCTGGGATTACAGGCACACACCATCATGCCCAGTTAATATTTGTATTTATAGTAGAGAGGAGTTTCACCATATTGGTCAGGCTGGTCTTGAACTCCTGACCTCGTGATCCACCCGCCTCAGCCTCCCAAAGTGCTGGGATTACAGGTGTAAGCCACTGTACCCAGGCTGGGCCTAAATGTATTTTGATGATTTCTGCCAATGATCTGCTGAGGGAGCTCTCAAAATTAGGTTCAATGTTATTTATGAAGACACATAGATGCATTGCCACCATCCAGGACCTTTGATTACCTGTACCCAAAAGGACAATATCATTTTGAGCCACGAGTGGAACAATGAATTGATTTTCCTTAGATTCAAATTCCTGAGTAGGCTTCTTTAGAACCATGGGAAAGCTTTCACTTTCACCTTCTACTTCATTATCAGGCTGATGTTAAAATAAGAGATGTTCAAAGAAAAATAAACACGGCTAAGAAGCTGGTCGGATTGATTTTACACTCGTAGTAATAGATGTCTGAGGATACTGTGCCTTCACAAAGCTGCCAATCAGTGCTTTTTTCTTTTCCTTTTTTTTTTTTTTTTTTTTTGGTCTCCTTACAACACTATTCCTACACCCCCCAAAGCCTCTTAATGGCCAGGTGGCAAAGTGGTGCACAAGCAGCTTCTTCCTCATGACAAATTAAGGGTTGGTTGTAGATGTTCTTTTGAAGTCTGGAGGCTGGAGCATGATTATTCAATTTTCCTTTCCAAACTTCTCTAATTCACTCAGGTTTAGACTCTCCTGAATCCCAGAGGCAAAGATAATGAATACATTTTCAGAAATTGCTGTATTTAGAAAAGTTTTAACATATTTTTGGAAAAGCATTTTATAAATTGCAAAGCAGAGTGATTTTAAATTTTTTAAAATATGATGGTAAAATAGACGTAACACAAATTGTTCATTATAATAATTTGTAAGTATACGGTTCAGCAACATTAAGTACATTCACAGTGTTGTACACCCATCACCCCTATTATCTTCGGAACTTTTTTTTTTATCATCCCAAACTGAAACTTTGTACCAATTAAACAATAACTTCCCATTGTCCCCTTCCCCAGCTCCTGGTAACCAGTATTCTACTTTCTGTCTCTATGAATTTGCCTATTTTAGGCATCTCACATAAGGGCAGTGACATAATGTATGTCCTTTTGTGTCTGGCTTTTTCACTTAACATAATGTCTTCCAAGTGTATCCATATTACAGGATGTATCAAATTGCATTACCTTTTACTGCTGAATAATATTGCCTTGTACCTATATACCATATTTTGTTTATTCACTCAGTCTGTTGATGGGCATTTGGCTCGCGTCCACCTTTTGGCTATTGTGAATAATGCTGCTATGAACAGTGAGGTACAAGTATCTGAGTTCCTGCTTTCAATTCTTTGGGGCATATATGTAGGTGCAGAATTGCAGATCATATAGTAATTCTATGTATAAGTGTTTAAAGAACCTTCAAACTGTTTTCCACAGCAGCCACACTATTTTATATTCCCTCCAGTAATGCAGAAAGGTTACAAGTTCTCCACATTCCTGCTAATACTTGCTATTTTCTGTTTTTTAATAGCCATCCTAATGGTTATAAAGTGCTGTCTTATAATGGTTTTGATTTGCATCTCCCTAATGTCTAATATTGCTGAGCATCTTTTCTCGTGCTTATGGCCCATTTGTGTATCTTCTTTCGAGAAAGGTCTTTTCCAGTCCTTTGTCCATCTTTGAATTGGGTTGTTTGTTTCTGCTGTTGAGTTGTAAAATTCTTTATATATTTTGGATATTCTTTGTCAGATATATGATCTGCAAATATTTTCTCCCATTCCATGTGTTGCCTGTTGATTCTGTCAATAATGTCCTTTGATGTACAAATGGTTTTAATTTGGAAAAGTCCAGTTTATCAATTTTTTTTCTTTTGGTGCCTGTGCTTTTGGTGTCACATCCAAGAAATCGCTGTACTGATTCCACTTTAACCTATAACACAATTAATTTCTAAGCAGGGCCCTTGAATTATGCTAGAAGTCACTTTTGCCTCAAATAAATTCCAAACAAATACAATGTGATGGGGAAGGAAAAGAAGCAGGGATGGGTAATGGGCACAAAAATACAGTTAGAATGAGGAAAATCTAAGAAGATCTAGTATTCGGTAACACAACAGGTGACTACAGTCAACGATAATTTATTGTGCATTTAAAAACAAATAAATTGGATTATTTGCAACACAAAAAAGATAAATGATTCAGGCAATGGATAACCCATTTACCCTAATGTGATTATTACACATTGTATACCTGTATCAAAATATTTCATATATCCCATGAATGCATACTATGTACCCATTAAAATAAAAAAATACAGTATGAGAGGCTAAAGAGCAAGCATGCTGGGCAACTGAACGCTGCTTCCAATTGCTATTAAGGTCCAGACAATATGGCACATGGTTTTCTCTGTTACCTGGTCCCTGCCTACTTTTTTAGTTTCATTTTCCCCTTGCCATCTAACTTCCATGCTCTTGAATTCTCTGTGCTCTGAAATACTCTTCATTTTCCCTATACCTGCCTTACGCATACTCATCCTTCATGCCTCAACCCAGTCATTCCTTCTTTTGGGATTTTTCCCATCGTCTGCCCCCATTTCCACCCAGCATCCATGCAGTAAAATAGTTGATGCTCCCGTGGCACCCCATATGTGGTTTACTACAAGATTTACTGTATAGAATTACTATGTAGCTGTCTCCTCTTCTAGATTATGAATTCCATGAGAACAGTGGACATGATTTTAGATTATTACTATATCCTCAGAATCTAGAATACTTCCTGACAAATATTAGATGCTCAGTAGATAACTGCTGAAAGAATGAATGAACCAGACTAATAGCCTTGCCAAAACAGTTTTCTGTTTCTAGTAGAAATTACGAGAAATATTTTCAGGGAGAGGCATACAATTTAGAGATATAGCCTAAATCTCTCTGCTTTTCTTAATAATTTTTCTTCTATGAATTTATTTCACAAGCATTTATTCAAAGTAGTATCATAAGCACTTTATAAGTATTAATTCATTTAAACTTCACAATAGCTTGATGAGGTATTCTTATCTGCAGTATTCAGGGAACGAAACAGAAGCACAGAGATGTTAAGTAACTTGGCCATCATCACATAGCTGCTAACTGGGATTGTGCCTATTAAAAGTTGGTCAGGCTGTACCATCTCTTGGTGTGATGAGTTCCAACTAAATGTGAAACAATATATACTTGAACATTTCAGTCTTACAAGGATGGTCAAGTTCAGGGAATTTATGATTTTTCTAAACTTGGCTCACATCACATTTAGATTTATGGTCTAATTTTCTTCCTGGGAGCCCCACATTTCCTAACTGGGGCTCACATACCAGTTACTTCCCTCTTTCAGCTTCTTCTCAGAACCTGAGCCACTTCCTCATTTCTTCTGTAGGCTCAGCTGCTGGAAGCACTGTGCATTTCAAGTGCAAGTGGACCATATTTATTTTCAGGATTAAAAACATTCCCATTTGGTTTTTGATATCTCTTTGGTTTTGATTTGATCAATGTACTCAAACAACTACTTAAAATGGCCACAGGTCATTTTATCTGGTAGTAGCTCAGCATATCATTTTATAGGAATATTTGACTTTTTCCTTTTAAATTCATTCTTTTGGTTTCTTTCAATAAAACCAATCTTCAGCTACATTATTATTATTGCAGTGGAGCATTTTTTTAAACACAGCTCTTTATAATTAATTCATTCATTTGTTCATATATTTATTCAGCAATTTCAGGGTGCAAGGCACTATGCTAGATGATGGGAGATAATTTTACCCTCTAGGAGTCAGTGTCTTTGACACCTAAGCAGATTTCTACAGTAACATGGAAGTTAAACATTCCCCTGATTTTGAATACTTAAAAAACCTTGTCAGAAAACACATTATTTCAATTGGTTCCTCTTTTTCCACATGCATGTTTGCCCTCTCAAAGGTCTGGATCATGTTGCATAGAGATCAGCACCATTACTTTGGTTTGAGTAATTAAACAAAATGTCTTATTTTGGAAAGTACAAAAATATGAAACAAGATGATTTACAATTTCAAGTCAAAATATTTAATAGGTTGCTATGGTTGTGAGTTAATCCCTACAGAGAGAAAAAAATTAGAAGTAAAGTAACATTTTGAAGTAAAACAGATATGTTAGAAATTCACTATTGGATATATTACAAAACGTCTCTTGCCTCTGAATAATAAATATAATTTATTGATTCTCTCTGAATGCATCAGAGAAATAAAGCATGTAAAACAATCATTTACGCTAAGTACATACTGCAAAGAATTGAAATTATTCTCTGCAGCAAGTACTAGGCTGAGGGTTAATAGCATATACATTTATTTTCATACCTCTTATCCTTTTAAATATATCTCTAAGGAAAGACAGTGGTTATTTGGCTTTCTCCATGTGAAATTTCCCATGTAGTATAGCATGTCTGTAAAAGATGTGTGAAAAGTACATTTTTCTTTCAGGATTTTCATTCAGCATTAATTATTTCATTTAGCATGAACAACATTTCCAATTTAGCTTGTTCCAAAGATTGCGATATTTGCAGCTAATTTCCAACAAAACATTTAGAAATGGCTCAAAGTAAAAACCCATTACTAGTTTTTGCCATGTTTTAAAATGCCAAATGCAAATTGAAACCAAGGCAAGACTATATTTTAATTTTAGATAATGTATTTCGGTACCTTTTCCAGAAAAAAAAAAAAAGCTTTGGTGTAGGTGGTAAGCTTGTAATGTCATTTTTTCTTTAAAACACAAGGCAGAAAGGTCTCAGGAAGGAAGAGACATATGATATTATCTGTCATGACCTTATACTTATGAATCTCAATGCAGATTTGGAGACAGGTCTTCGAATGACCAGATGGACTACCATGTTATTTAAGTTGCATATATTATAATAGCTTCATTTTTTCTTAACCAATGTAATTCACACATCATTTACATTATGGTCTTGCTTTGATGATGGATGGTGTACATTATGTTTTCCCCAAACTGAACTGACTCTTTGATCCAGGTTACACATCCTACTTGCATACAGACAAATTTTCACATATGTACTTTCCCATATGAATAGATGACCAGTAGATCTTACAATATGTTTTTCTGAGAATTTATAGTGCTTGAAGTTACATCAATTTTTAAAAGACTCAATAACGTAATAAAATATTTACACATTTACATTGAAATATAGCCATTTATACTATTACGTGAAAAATCATAGTGAATATAAGTGATTTTTTATTGTAATTACCTTCTGATAGGAGGCATAAAATGAAGAAATTCAAAATCATGGAATTAACCTTGAAATTTGAGCCAATTAAGTGTTAGAGTTTAATGGGGAATGTCACTGAAGTGGAGAAATTATGCAAACGTAAATTTTAAATGGAGCTTCCCAAAAAGAACAATTTTAAGATAGTCTAGCAAATGTGTGGGGTTGGGATTACTTAGATGAGAAGTTTGATGAAAATATAAATAGAATAAAGAATATATAGAGACATTTGCAAGGTTCTCCCACACAGCATTTAATAAAATATTTATTTTATACCTACTAAGAATTTCAAGTCAGAGTTCCAGAGTGGGAGAGAGGAAGCACTATCAGAAAGAGAATGCCTCTCTGTGGGCGTGACATGGGCTGAGACCCAAATGAGAAGAAGGAACCAGCCCACCTCTGGGTGCAGGGGCGGTACTCCAGGCAGAGGGAAGAACAAGTATATCAGTCTCAAAGACACATTAAAAGTCTATTTATTTTCCACTTTGGGAAGCCAACGCGGGCAGATCATCTGAGCTCAGGAGTTTGACGCCAGTCTGGCCAACATGACAAAACCCTGTCTCTACCCGAAATACAAAATAATAATAATAATAGCCAGCTATGGTGGTGTGCACCTGTGCTCCCAGCTACTCAGGAGGCTGAGGTAGGTGGATTGCTTGAGCCTAGGAGGCAAAGGTTGCAGTGAGCTGAGATTGCACCACTGCACTCCAGCCTGGGAGAGAGAGTAAGACCCCATCTCAAAAAAAAAAAAAAAAAAAAGTATATTTATTTCAAAAACCATATGCTAAAAGAGTCAAACAAAAGTTCAATTAAAAATCAACATATTCATAACTAAATAATATATTATCTTCTGAATATAAATACTATGTATGCACAACAAATAGTATTTCTCTAGAGAAAACTGAGGAAATATTTCTTAAATGTTTTGAATATAAACCAGCAGTAGAAGGAGTATCTGGATAACCTATATTCTGAAAGCATTTGCTCACAGTTTACCCTGATAAATGTGCTCTGTCCTTATTTTATCTTGGCCTCTCTTTCTGCCAGTGTCTCATGTTCTTTCCCCATCCCCAGTAAGCTGGGGAAGGTGAGAAGGCCTTACTGTCTCAATTAAAAAGAGGTATAGTCAGCGTCACCACTTTACATTTCGCAGTTCTGGACAGGAGCATAGAAATCCTGATGAGAAAGAGTCCTGCTTCTTTCTGCAGAGATGACTCTGCAGGTGTCAAGAAGAAAGGGCACTGAGCCAGGACAAATGGGAACTTGGCACTGATGCTATTTTGCCAGGATTCATGCTCTCCTGCTCTCTGACCATCCCTGCATGGTCCAAGTAATTCATTTGCATGAACATTAAGCTCCAAATGTCACTATACACCATGCTTTCCCATTTTCTAACCACAGGTGCTTACAGATTAGGCACTTGCTTAACCTGCCACTGGCTGCTGGGCCATCATCTGTCCTACGGTGCATTATGACAGCTGCACTCATTCCTTTGATGAAGAATACTTAGATGTTCTTTCTCATCAGTCAAGGTAGCTCATGCTCACTTTACAAAGACTGTATTACTATTGGCTCTTCATCAGATGATTTCTTTGTGGTGGATTCTAGTGCCTATCCTTAAGATGTTGTTTCTGCACTGGTAAGGAGACTGCAATCCTGAAATTCAACACAACAACCGGGTCTAATAAGTCTCTGGGAGGACTACCAAACAGACTCTTAATTGATTTCCCTGATTCTTCTTCATTTCATCAGAGCTCAGTATGCAAAACAAAGTAAAAATGTCAGTTCACTTGCTCATTCACTCATTAATTCAGCAAATATCCACCGTATGTCTTGAATATTTTCCATATGTTAAGTATATGTCTGTCAAGTGTCAAAGCTGATGATAGCAGGGCTCACCATGTATTGGGGATGGTGAGTAAGTAAGTTATTGTAGTGGATGAGTAATATTCTTGTCTAAGTAGCAGCCCTTTCTTCCTTTTCTTTCTAATAGTATCTGGATTTATCTGAGGATACATCTTTCCCCAAGTATGACTCCACACCGTTTGAGTGGAGCTGATTCTCTCTGTGGATTTGAAGAAGAGGTTGCAGAGACCTAGTTCTAGCCAATCAGAGTACTGGATCCCCTGGGTGCAATGACTGGTTCAGAGTTGAGTCCTTCCCTCAGACACAGCAGGACTCAACTTGAGGCCCTTTGTTGGAAATTTTACAAAGAAAATCTCCTTCTGCGTGTCTTGGAGCTAGGAGGGTGTAAGGACTCCGTGGGGAGAAGCCTGCCTGCCTGGGAATGAAGGTGGGGTGGAGGGAGAATCTGAGAGGGATGGAGAGCAGGAGTGCAGGGAGGAGGCTAGGGAAGAGACAGAGAGAGGGAGAAAGGAAAGAGAGATTTGTTTGTGAATTCTAACACTTGATCATTCAGATATAGTTATGCCCGGGGCTATAAGGGCAATGACAGCAGCGCTAACAAACCACAAGATGAGCACTGAGGAGAAATTCCTTAACTCTGCTTGGAGCAGCTGGGGAAAACTGTAGCTACCTGGCACCTGCCCATCGTCACTTTTCTTCAAATGTCATCTTTTCAGAGCAGGCTTTCTCTAGACCCCTTATTTGTTCTAAATAGATTGTGACCTCACAGATACCAGGGAACATGGCTTGGTAATATTATATCTCCTAGTGCTGGTCACTGTGCCTCTTAGGAGGAATATACATGATGTCTTCAATAAAAATTCCTTGAGTGCCCCTGTGTACCTAGCCCTCCAGTGAAAGCAGCGTTCCGAACAGGACTCCAACACTGCCCTGCTTTCAAGGGATTCCCCATAACTAATATGTACAAGGAGCCAGCCTTCAGAAGGAAATCTAAAATAACCTGTTCCTTTTCTCATTTTCCCTCCTCCTCTCCCACTGCCCCTGCCCTTCTAGTCTTGTTAACCCCTCATTGGACTTTAATACAAATGTCACCATGCCACTTACCAGAAAGCTTTGCCAATTTAGGACTAGTTTCCCTGTTGTACACTCTCCAAATGCCTTGTAATTTTCCTTCATATAAATGAGGCACCTCTCAACCAGGGGCAAATTTGCTTCTTTCTGAGGTTATGTGACAATATCTAGAGCTATTTTTGATTGTCACAGCTGGGGAAGAGGTTGCTGTTGGCATCTAGTGGTTAGACGCCAGGGGATGCTGGTGAACACCTTGCAATGCCCAGGACAGCTCCCACAGCAAAGAATGATTGGGCCCAAAATGTCAATAGGGCTGAAGTGAAGCACGCCTTACATAAATCATCACAGTTTAGTTATGCATCTATTCTTTACCCCACTAAACTATGAATTCCAAAAGGGCAGGGACTAAATCTGTTTTGCACCATTGCATTCCCAAAGACTCACAAGTAATCGATATGCAACAATCAATTTTGAATGCCAACATTGGAGGAATGTTACATCTATTCTCTGAAACAGAATATACCATTTAGGTAGTTTTTCCTTCTTTACTGCAAGTATGCATATTAGCATGCAAAATTTAATTCTGTGTATTCATTTATCATATTCTAGAAATGAAAGTTCTGAACTGCATGGCTGGATTTTGGTTTAATTGAGGAGGCTCTATTCCCTATAAAAAACATTTGTTTTAGCACATTAGGATATTCTTGGGAAGTTGACAAGACATATTAAAATGAATGGGCTTGGCTGCAGCGGTCCCTCACACTCTGCAGCACATAGTGCTGACA
This sequence comes from Cebus imitator, assembly GCF_001604975.1. Lineage (NCBI taxonomy): Eukaryota > Metazoa > Chordata > Mammalia > Primates > Cebidae > Cebus > Cebus imitator. The sequence goes on from NW_016108148.1 coordinate 67,796, forward strand.
AGCCTTAACAACACAAATGGCATGAAGCCTAACACATGTGGTGACCAGCATTTCACAGAGTTATCAGAGTGGCACTATCATGTTCCTGAAGCAAAAGATGATACAAGCTCCTATACTTCACATCTGCTCCCTAATGACAATAAGCTTGGATTCACTGAGCTGTGTCTTCGATGACTGGTAGTTCTAAAGCCTCTAATTATAATCTTGAGTCATAATATTTGCTTTAAAGCTTTAACTCAAGTGAACATTCAAATGTGATTTTAGCATAGAAGTCAATTTCTGGAAGAGCTACAATGTAAAAATATCGGGAAAAGAACATGGTTAATTATTAAAACAAATGTGAAACAATGTACTAAAATAACACTTAAAAGCATGTTACAAACCACACTGGACTTACTTTCATCCAGAAATGTTTGCTTTCTCTATGAGGCAGCGTATTCTTTAAATATACATAGAGCTTTAATTTGAAAGAATACTAACCCATCTATCTATTATATTCCTATGTTGAAATTTTGTGTGAGAAAATACATCAATATTCTAGCTTCATATAGCTTAATTTTACCTTTAACAAAACTCACAAGCCAGTTTTTGTTCTTGTTTTCCCTGAAAGTCTCTGAATCTCTGGTTTTTACTCTGTCAAGTACAGGCCAGGGCTTGTGGGCCTTTAGGCACCTTATTTTTTTCTTTTAATTAATTAATTTATTTATTTTGCAGCTACAATATCCAAGGTTCTTTCTACTAGGTATTGAAGAGAATATAAAAAATTCAGAACTAAGTATAGTGGCTCACACCTGTAATCTTAGCATTTTGGGAGGCTGAGGCAGGGGGGATCGCTTGAGGCCAGAAGTTCAAGGACAGCCTGGGCAACATGGTAAGACTCTATTTCTACTAAAAATACAAAAATTGTCTGGGCGTGGTGGTGCATGCCTATAATCCCAGGTACTTAGGAGTCTGAGGCACGAGAATCCTTGAACCTCAGGATTCAAGGAAGGGAGAGGTTGAGCTAAGTTCCCCACTGCACTCCAGCCTCGGCGACAGAGTGAGACTTTGTCTCAAGGGGGGGAATAAATCAGAATCCCTGTCCTCAAATCCAAACTCTCAGTCTCTCTGGATTTGGATTTTTTTCCCTGTGGTCTTTTCCCTTAATGAGCTTAAGTTCTTATGGGGCAAAAAACATGGACTTTAGTGCTTGATTTGTGTGTGTGTATGTGTGTGTGTATTATAATATATTTTTGAGTGAAGAATGAATCTCATTTGACAGGTGAGAAAAGTAAGGCTTGGAGAAGTTAGTTGAAAACACTTTAAAATGGAGGCTATCTTCCTGGGCGACTTAAGGTCATACATTCAAAAGTTAGTTGCTCTACCATTATGAGACTGTCCATGAGGGCATGGACATAATGGCAGTGAGCAGAGACTCAGAGTGTTTCAGTTACTCTCTAATGAATCAAAGCAATAGTCTGCTTCTGCATCTCACTGCACTTTCAGTGAAATAAAATATGCTCTCAAATAGGTGAAAGCATCTATTGAAGAACTGTGCATTCCTAGGATTTTACTGAGATTACACTGTAGAAAAGGAAAGGCCAGAAAGCATTTCTGCAAAACCAAATCTCCATTTTTGTTGGCTATATTTATTGAGATAATTTTAGTAATAATAGATGAGAAAATTAAAGCTTGCTTTTTTTTTTCTTTTTTTGAAACAGAGTTTTGCTCTTATCCCCCAGGATGGAGTGCAATGGCACGATCTCAGCTCACTGCAACCTCCGCCTCCTGGGTTCAAGCAATTCTCCTGCCTTAGCCAACCGAGTAGCTGGGATCACAGGCATCAGCCACCATGCCCAGCTAATTTTTGTATTTTTAGTAGAGATGGAGTTTTACCATGTTGGCTAGGTTGGTCTTGAACTCCTGATCTCAAGTGATCCACCTGCCCAGCCTCCCAAAGTGCTAGGATTACAGGCGTGAGTTGCCTGGCCGAAACTTTCTATAACTCTAATGACAGTAAGCAAATCAGGAAACCTAATATTTTCTTGGGCATGACTTTGACTGAAAGATCATTGAAGCTGGGGTTATTTCTTATTCATTTTTGTTCCCTACCCAGCATCTTATCTATTATAAGCACTTGATAAATATTTGTTCATTGACTCTGCTTACTGCTCTGATAAAAGAGATCTTAAAGGTGGTACTCAAATAGAATATGAAAACCTACTAACCAAAAACTACTACTTATATCTAACCTTTTCAGTGACTATAATAGCACTGCTAAAGTCATATAGAGTGTACTCCTGTTTTCATTGCTGCCATTTGCCTCCATTTAGCAAGCAGTAAGAAGAGGCAAGATTTGTCTCTTTCTCTATTTTAATACAATGCCCATCAACTGTCATCATCTAACTTTCTGTGTAATAGAGGGAAAAAGACAAGCAATATTATGCTTATTATTATGGGAGACTGATGACAAATTACAGCATAGTGGTCCTACCATGTGAGTTAGTTGATATAGAAATTTCTGTCTAAACAGAGGATTTTCACAAGGTGTGTATTTTAATGTGACAGAACTGAAGCAGAAGATGTAGCATTGAATATGTGCCAAGGGCTGGCTGCGTATTTTTATGCATTATTTTATTTAAGTCACGTATAACCCTATGAGGTAGGTATTCCTTCCTACAAAAGCTCATTGTGGAAAATAACATATGTGGGACTGTGAAAGGGAGGGGAGAATACTGAAAGGAACTCAGGAGCCTGTCTCCTACCAGGGCTTCCAAGATGGCATTTAGCTTCTTGGTTATTTGACCATGGGTCTCATCTTTGGCCCTCTCCCTTGTAAGTGTAGAAACTTGCATCATCAGCAAGTCAAGAATGGTACCATTTCTCAAAGATGAAAAATGTATCACCAAACTGAGAAGACTGGAGTATAATGAGACTGGTGGATGTATAATAAGATATTTGTTGTTACAGGTATAGAACACTTGCTATAAACAGAACTTCATGGGAGACAAAATGAAACCAGAAGGTTACAAGGCCAAGTAGAAAATGGAAACAAAATAAGCTTTATCTAAAGGGATGGCAAAGACATTGTAACTGGAGCCCTTGGAGGCCTCAGTAACAACCCCTCTTCTTTACATCTGGGATGATCTAGCTATTGGGCTTGGAACACTTGAAGATCACTAGCTAAGGTATCTTCTCTTCCCTGGATGGTGCCAATGTTTCCTTCTGCCAGCCTTTTTCCCATGCCTCCTTCCCCAAAAAGGAAGTGTTCCTTTTTTCCAGTGAGAACCAAGTTCCATTCTAATGAACACTTTCCTTATCGATTTGTATAGACACATTTGGTCAGGTTACAGTCAGGTCTTGCTTTTTAAAGTTCTTTGGTCTCATGTTGAAAAAATGGTTCTTAATCTCTTGGGGATTATAAACTCTTTTAGAAATGTTTAGAAATACAAAGACATATATAAATGCAAATACATATAATTTTGAGGAATTTCAAGATTCTTAGAAACTCATACTGGAATCCAAGTTTTAAAACCATTGCTTATGATAACTGTGTATATTCCTGCTCTGATCCATTAATGTAGTGATAAGGTGTATCAGAGTCTATGAGGGACCTAAAATCCTTATGAATTGGGATCAATTCTATTTTATAAAAAAGAAAACTGAAGCTCCAGGTATAAGTGATTTGCTTAAGGGCCAGTGAGGTCAGAATACAGAATTTGTCAGTCTCTATAGCAGGTATAAGAATATCTGTAACTTTTTTCCAAGACAGAGTCTCCCACCATTGTCCAGACTGAAGTGCAGTGACAGGATCCTGGCTCACTGAAGCCTTGACCTCCAGGGCTCAAGTGATCCTCCCACTTCAGCTTCCCACGTAGCTGGAACTACATGTTTGTGCCACCATGCCAGCTAGTGCGTGCGTGCGTGTTTGTGTGTATTAGAATGTATATATCTACCTACCTATCTATCTATCTATCTATCTATCTATCTATCTATCTATCTATTAGAGATAGGGTTTTGCCATGTTGCCCAGCCTGGTCTTGAACCCTTGAGCTCAAGCAATCCTCTCACTTGGCCTCCTGAAGTGCTGGGGTTATAGACGTGGGCTGATGCGCCCAGATGAATGTCTAACTTTAAAGATCCCTATTTAAAAATAAAAATTTCAACATAAATTCAAATTCAAAAATCCAGAAAGAGAATATGGAGAGAGAGGGAAATGAGCATTTGTAGCTTTTGTGTACCTGAAGATAGCAATATTCTTTCCTTTAAGTCAGTAAAGAAATGGATTAACTTGCCATTATCTGCATTTTAGAGAAGAGTAGAAATTTTCCGAGGTTAAATAACTTGCCCAGACTTTTTAAAGTTACACAACTAGAATTTGAAGTAGGTAACTGAGAAGTTGTATTTCATAAGCTGTGCTCTTACCCCCTCTGCTATGTGGCCTCTGGCCACAGCCTAGGCAATTTCTGGCTTCACTCATTTCTGTTGGCAAGGTCTTAACTGAAGCTGCAAAAGGCAGTCAAATAACATACTTTAAACACACTTGAGAGTGTGATTGTGCAGAAACAGTAAAACTTCAAGGTCAAAAGAGTCAGAGTCCAGGATAACCCTCAGGTGGATGAGAGGCATATGATTCATATCCTTTCCTTCAGTTTTTCAGAGACATAAAATGGTTTATGTTTGACTTCAAGAATGGTGTATTTTTGTATTTTCTTTGTGTGTTGTGTAACATTTCATTAGGCAACAAAGGCTTCTTTTCTTCCCCTCATACTAATAAGTAGTGATTAATCACAATCACCTGTCACACTTAACTTAGTATTCATTCCATGAAAAGATTTTCCATATGTTCCAATATGAAATTTACATGTTAATGTTCATAGAAAAAGAAGTATAGCAGTATGTGTTACATTTTTTTCCACTATGAAAACAATTTTCAGGAATTTAGACTGTTAAATAATCATTTCTTTTATGAGACTAGCTCTAAAGCTACATATAAATTTTGAAATCTGTAGTATTACTTGGCAATTTTAGTGCTTTACTTTTCGCAGCCAATCATGGAAGACTTGTTTTTATAGCTTTCTCTGCAGAGTCATCTTAATTATAGGGAAATCCCTTTACAAATGGCTTTCCATTTACAGTGCTTCAGCTAGAATCTAAAGTTGGTTTTATTGGAAATGATAAAAAATTACTCTTCCTGAGACACAGAGTTAAGAATCAGAATTGGAAATGAACTAAGTTCTTTTAGAACTTAGCTTTAGAAAAAAAAAAATAAATTGATCATATTCTTCCCTTTTAAACACTTTATCCCAAACAGGTTTAACACAGTAGTACTATTTTCATGGCTATAATTCCAGCACTTTGGGAGGCTGAGGTGGGAAGATGGTTAAGGCTAGGGGTTCAAGACCAGCCTAAGCAACATAGCTAGACCCCATATCTACAAAAATTTTTAAAAATTAGCTGGGCATGGTGATGCATGCTAGTAGTCCTAGCTACTTGTGGGGGCTGAGGAAAGTCTCTCTGATTTTCAGAATCTTAAGAAAATGTTTCAAGGCAAAAGAAGTCATATAGATTATCTAATTCAGTCCACATATTTAACTGAATATGAGTTTCACCCAATTTACAGAACTAGTGACAGAACTGGGACTAGAACCCCTGCCTATGGGCTATCATTTGTATCATTTCAGCCACATTCTGCTTCCAATGTTGGACCCTTCTTACGCTTTCTGTATAACACGCATTGGTGGGAGAGATCTCTGGACCCAACGACAGGAATTTCTTTTAGTCTTTCTTTATAGTATCTAGACAACCTGGCATCATATTATTTGTTCATCTGGCTGTTGTTTATCTCCTTCAAAGAATATAAACTCCATGAGGACAAATAATCCGTGACCTCTAATGGTGTCTGGCACAGAGTAGCACTCAATAAATAACTTTTAACATGGAGTTTCAAATTTGACCTTAAATATTCTTGTTTAAAATTTATAGTTTGGGACAGGTTCAGTGGCTTATGCCTGTAATTCCAGCACTTCAGGAGGCTGAGGTGGGAAGACGGTTGAGGCCAGGAGTACAAGACCAGCCTAAGCAACATAGCGAGATCCCTATCTCTATAAACAATTTTTAAAAATTAGCTTGGCATGGTAATGCAAGCTTGTAGTCCTAGCTACTTGTGGGAGCTGAGGCAAGAGGATCATTTGAGACCAGGAGTTCAAGGTTATAGTGAACTGTGATCATACCTCTGCGCTCCAGCCTGGGTGACATAGTGAGACCCTGTCTCTAAAAGAAAAAGAAAAAAAGACATAAAATTTATACATTACATCTTACTTTCCAAAGTATCCATGTTTGCTCTGACTGGTGTTTTAAATAATTAATTCCTAATGTCTTCAGGGAAGAATAATTATTGTAAGGAATCATCAAAATAAAACATGGTAAATTCTATTTAAAGGCTTCAACTCAACAGAAACCTGCCATAAAGAGATTGTAAATACAAACCACAAATCACAAGAAGAAAATTGCAACACATATAAGAAACAAAGGATTAGTATCCAGAATACAAAAATAACTTCTAAAAATCAGTAATGAAAATAAATACCAGTTACCCATTAAAAATGGTAAAAGATATAAACTTATATTTTAAAGAAGAGAAAACACAAATCATTTATGGCCAACAATGACCAATAAAAGTAAGATCAGCTATTCAACCTCTTTAGTAATCAGAGAAATGCAAACTAAAAACCATCATGATATACTCCGAGTCTAATATAAAGCAGGAACTCAGACATTTGTATACTTGTGTTCATACAGCATTGTTCACAACAGCCAGGTGGTGGAAGCAACCCTACTGTCCAGAAATGGATGAATGGATAAACAAAATATTCTGTTTACAAATAACTTACAATGGAATATTAGCCTTAAAAAGGAAGAAATTCTTGTGACATGCTATAACATAGCTAAACTTTGATGATATTATGCTAAGTGAAAAAAGCCAGGCACAAAAGGACAAACACTGTATGGTTCCATTTCTATGAGGCATCCAGGGCAGTCAAATTTATAGACACTGAAAGGGAACAGTGGCTATCGGGGGTGACAGGAGAGGGAATGCGGAGTTATTGTTTAATGGGTAGAGTTTCAGCTTGAAATGATGAAAAAAGGTCTGGAAATAGATTGTGGTAATGGTTGCACAACCATATGAATGGACTTAATGCCTCTGAACCGTGCACTTAAATATGGTTAAAATAGTAAAGTTTGTTGTGAATGTTTTACCAACAACCACAAAGAATAAACCACAATGAGATAACACTTTATATCCACTTGATTGAAAACAAAATCATACTTCCGGCAATAGCAAGCATCTGTTAATTGCTATGGATTGAATTGGGTCTCCTATCCACCCCAAATTCAAATGTTGAATGCTAACCTCCTGTCTCCTTGACCATTTCACAATATGACTATACTGGATATAGGGCCTTTAAGGAGCTGATTAAGGTTATAATTAGGTCATAAGCATCAAGCTCTTATCCAGTAGAGCTGGTGTCTTTATAAAACAGGGAGAAGCACCAAACCTGTCTCTCTCTCTCTCTCTGTCTCTCTGTGCCACGTGAGGACAGGAAGAGAAGGTGGCCATCTGCAAGCCAGGAAAAGAGCCCTCACCAGAAAAACAAACCCAGCTGGAACCTTGATCTCAGACTTTCCAGCCTCCAGAACTGTGAGAAAATAAATTTCTTTTGTCTAAGCTGCCCAGTCTATGACCTATTGTTATGACAGCCGGAGCAATGGGTGTCACATGCTGCTGATGGGAGGGGAAACAGAACGGCCTGGCCTGGTCTAGCACACCTGCACTGGTGCACATCCATATCCCAGAACTCAGCACGTGTGTAACATGAGACAAGTACAGGGAAGTTAACTGGGGTATCATCTGTACTGGAAAAATTGGGAAACAACCGCAATGTACACTGATGGGAAAGTAGAAACTGTTTTTAAAAAATGGGTAAATAATAAGTTTAAAAACACAGGACAACATTACCTTTGGGAAGATAAAGGATGATAAAATCTTTGAGGGGCATAGAGGAACTTCACATAGTTACAAATATTCTGTATTTTAAGCTGGGTGTGTGAATGCCTTCTTTTTTAAAACATACATATTAATCTACATACTCTTATTTTACACACCTAGTATATGTATTAACAATTAAAGTAAATGAATGAAAATATGCAAAATCCAAAGTATATAGCTTAATTTCATTAATCTTGGTCCAGAATTTTTTGTTAATAATTTTATATCTCTTCCCTTGTTATCTTCATATGCTTTTTAAAAAATTTACAGAAGTTAAACCAGTTAAAGTAATTGTGCTCAACTTAAAAATTTCAACTTCTTATTTCATTCATTCAAAATCTGAGCCCCTGGGAACCAATTTTCCATAAAGACTGCAGAATCCTCTACTGATTTCCCAAGTCCTCCTAGCCTTGCTCAACTCTTGTTACACAATTTTCCAGCATACGTGTCTATCATATGATAATGCAGGAGAGAGAGAAATGGAAGGTCATAAATAAACAGAGTGTAAAACTTCAAGTTTCAGGGCATAACCAGGACAGGTAACTAGGCAAGCAAAATTCTGATATAATAAATTACTTGAACAGCCTGAAAGAGTCAGCTACATAAATCACAATTTTACCAGAAGTGCTACAAAATCCATGCTGGCTACCAAATGCACTGTGAACACTAAAAACTCTTTTGTATGCTGTCAGCCAAGACTCCACATGGTGTATGTAAAGTCTGAGGGCCATTTAGATATATGCCACAGTCTTCTCTACATACAATGATCAAGAACAACTGTCCCTCTCAGAATGACAATATAGTTGTTCTTATGAAAACAGTTTATTTTTGTTATGGCTTGGGGTCAGAGTGACGGTGAGTTATTAGAGAGAGAGTAAACGGTTACGAATGTTGAAACCTCTAAGAAATACCATATTTTGCATTTTATTCCACAAATTATTTTGGGGGTTCTGATGATGCTACATATAACTGTTTCAGGTGCATTCACATTTATCACTTTATGTAATCTGCGATATATCACCCTCGATAGGTATTACTTCTCCCATTTTGTACATTAAAAAAGAGAAAGAGGTTAAAGAGGTTAAATAAGCCGCCCAGGTTTACAATGTGGGCAGCTGAGTGTTAAAATTCAAATCTAGCTCTTCTTAATCAAACCCAAGTACTTTGGTCACTGTACTGTTTCTTACTGTCCCCCTCCCCCCCAGTGGTTTTTATAATGACAGACAAAATAGGTAACAAGTCAAGAGCTAATCAGCAAGCTCCTTGCTTCTTTCCCCAGTTTAAGGGCTTTTCTTACCTTTTTGGCCATATTCCTACTCATTAGTTTTTAGTAAGATAAATCAAGAAATAAAACACGAAATCAATTGTGCCAATGTAGGTCCTTCTTTAAAGGTCAGATCATCATATCTAAGTCAGTCTTCAGATCTCTTTCTTTTCTTTTGTCTTGGTCTCAGCTTTACATCCTATAGCTTAACTTGTAACACACCCAAATTGCATATGATGTAGTGCTGACCTACAGCCAGAGTTGTGACAGTGCCTGGGTGAAAAACCAGGGACAATACTCAACAGCTCTGTCTTTGGGCACCTTACATAACCTCCTTGTGTTTCAGTTTCTTGGTGAAATTGGGATAATACCACACAGTTTGGTTACGAGAATTAAACAATATAATGTATTAGGTTGGTGCAAATGTAATTGCAGTTTAATAGATAAAGCCATGTAGTCAATCCTGACATATAATAAGAGGCTAATAAATGTTTGGCATTACTATTAGTAACAGATACACATGTATATGTATACACATATGTGTATATATATATGCATATATATTTGCAATATATGCCTAATGTTAGGTATTCCTATTACTATTAGTATATGACTGTTAGTAAATAATACTATTAATACTCTACTAATAGTTGTATATTAATAGTAATAGGAATACCTAACATTTATTAGGCACAAATTGCAAATACTATGAGTATGCTACTACTAGTGAACTGAGGTGCCATGTGGGGTGGCAAGGGGTGAGCACCAAGGCAGAAAAGGATTAGGGAGACCTTCTGGAAGAGGCTGAGCTTGAGTTATGTTTCAAAAGGTAAGCAGAAGTTAGCTACAGAAAGAAGACATGTGTATTTGGGGAGGGCATTCCAGGAAAGAGGGAAGGACATTTGTGAAAGCACACAGCATAAAACAGCAAAATGTACAGGCTGGATGGGTGAGGGAGGCAATCACGGATCAAACACAGTACAGTGAGATGAGCAGAGATCAAAATCAGGTGGGTCCATTAAGGACTGCGTAGCAAGTAGAAAATGACTCTTTCAGGTAGGTGGGTTGTGAAGAGATTAAATAGTTATTCCAGAAGTTAGAAATAACCACAGAAAGCACTGATAAATAATCCAGCATAAAATGTCCTTTTGAACTATCATCATATTCTTAGTTTTTAATAGTTTTTGAAATTTCTAGTATAAAAGTATAAAATTTCAGAGATAGAAGTTGTAAGCAACACAAGCTTCAAATATCCTCATTGTCATTTTTCTATTAAAAATTAGCAACGCATGAATATGAGCAAAAACTATTCTTTCATGATGCATATGAGCAACTAGATGGATTTAGTTCAAGGCACAGTTACACTTGTAGAATAAAATCGGAAGCTGAGACAAGCTCTGAGGAAACAGAACTACACAACATCATTTTCTATCCATCCTCAACGACCAGCAACCCCTTGAACATACGCTGTGCCTTTCCACATACTTGCACCTCTCTCTAGAATGTTCTTCGCCCCTTTCTTTCTGGCCTGCTATCTTCTACTTGGTCTTCAAAATTCAGCTGAAGGGTCACTTATTCTGAAAGTCTCCACCATCCTTCCAACCTGCTTTAGGTGCTTGTTCTCTTGTCCCAAAGCCCCTCATACATATTTCCATCTCAGCACTTTCCACACTGTAGTATAATTGTTGCTGTTATGCTTATTTGAATTACTAATAATTTATGAGGCTTTTGAAGACACAAATCATAGTTACTCAGAATAGATACCAGGCCTGGCTCTATCCCTCCAATTCCAAGCACATTAGTTAGCACAAATTAGGCATTAAATAAAAATATGCAGTTTGTTGGTTCAACATCAGACATAGACTGAAAACTAAATTGATCATCCCTAGAATAACAAGAAGTCATTTAAGCAGATTCCCGATTTCTCCGTCTGAGACTTCAAATAGATTATATGGCAAAATATCCCAGAGATACTCAAGCTAGGAGAAAAGACGCAAACAATGTCTCTCAAAGTTGATTTTGAGAGTGGTAAGAATGTTTTCTTTCTTATGCCCATTAAAACTCCTTTGGTTTCCATAACAGTCCACCTTCAAATCAATAGTTATGATATTTTATTATTGAGAAAGAAGAACTCTCACATCCATGAAACAGGCCATTATAGCATTACTGGATCATTTTCTCCACACACAAACATAAAAAACTAAAAGAGAAATATTCAAAAAATTAATGTTTCAAGCAAAAGCCATTCTGGGTTTTATCATAATCTTTCAAGAAAACAACCTCTCTGGTTCTCCCAAAGCACATTTTCTGTGCAAAGGAAAACATTTGACTTTTAAAGCAAAAACAGACAAAATATTGTCTGGAAATAGTTCGTAAACCCCATTGGGCGAAAATTCTTTGTACAACAAGAACAGAACAACACTACAGTGAATTAGACAATGACAAAATCCAATGCAAGAGGGTCAATAACTGTTTCTTATTCTAGAGGACGCCCTACATTTCTGTGCAAATTTCTATGCTAGAGCAGGCTGAGTATTAAGTATACATAGTTTAGTCATATTTTTCCTCATTTCAATCAAACATGGCTTTATCTGACACACTGAGGTAGTAATCCTTTAGGATAATTTGTCGGTTTAGTTCCATTCACTTAAGTATGCCAGGCTCTGTGGAAATGGTAATAGCCAAGACAGCACTGATGCCTCACAGAACTCACAGAAACAGACGTCTGCAGGCAAATGAGGTGAGGCACAAAGATCTGCACAGGTGCTACCACTACCCAGGCGGAAGGGCAGCTAAGCTGGTCAGTGGGGGCTTTGACAAAACCATGTGGGACATCTGAGGGGAGCTTTAAGGGATAAGGCTAAATAAGTGAGATTGGGGGAGGAAGTGGTGGGCCTCAATTCCTGATCACATTCTTTTTTTTTTTTAAGTTCTGGGGTACATGCACAGAATGCGCAGGTTTGTTACATAGGTACACACGTGCCATGGTGGTTTGCTGCATCCATCACCCCATCATCTATATTAGGTATTTCTCCTAATGTTATCCTTCCTATCACCCCACCCTCTTCTATCCCTCCCCTAGCTCCCCACCTACTGACAGGCGCCGGTGTATGATGTTCTCCTCCCTGTGTCCATGGTGTTCTCATTGTTCAACACCCATTTATAAGTAAGAACATGTGGGGTGTTTGGTTTTCTGTTCTTGTGTCATGCGCACAATGTGTGGGAGAATCACTTGAATCTGGGAGGCAGAGGTTACACCATAAAAGTCTAAAATTTCAGACATAAAAGTTGTAAAAAAAACACCTGCTTCAAATATCCTTTTTGCCACTTTTCTATTAAAAATTACCATGCATGAAAATGAGCAAAAGCTCTTCTTTCATGTCACATATCAGCAACTGGATGAATTTAGTGCATGCACAGTTATACTAGGAAACCTAAAATGGAAGCTGAGACAAACTCTGAGGAACTGTTAGTTCTTTGAATTAATATAAGTTAATTCAAAAGAATCCTGAAAATTTTGTAAAGACCTGGAGGAATTCCCAAGGGCATTAATTCTGTGGGTCACCACTATGTCTTTCTCACCTCGGCCATGCTGTATAAGGATTACAGTGCTACCATCACCTAGCACTGTTCAGATCATGTCCCTACTGAACGTATGCAAAGTAGAAATAAAGCATTACCTTAAAAGTGAAGGACAGAGGTATAGTTTCTATAACAGCCAGACTGCCAATAGAAAGGGTATCCTGAATGGAAAAAATAAAGATCATAATGCTGTAGACTGCTTCATTCTTCAACAGAATTGAATGTGTGCCCTCAGTGCCAAGTTACAAGGTGAATTACAATGCTAAACAAGACACACAGCTTGGATGACCTTATCAATCTCGTGGGGGAGAGAAGCCAGTGGACATGTTCTTACAATACAGTGTTAAATGCCATCCTGGGGGATGTTACAGGTGCCAAGGGAAAACATAATAGGAACAACTAAATCAGTCTGCAGGGAGGACGGTGGTGTTGGGAAAGTGACATGTAAATTGAGGACAGAAAGAAGAGTTTCCCGAAGAAAAGGGGGATGGAGAGGAGACAACTCCACCCTCCAGGCTAGAGGGAAGAGCATGTGAAAGGCAGGAAGGCAGCATGTGCATGGTGCATTCTATGGGCTGGCAGTAGTTCAGGACTGCTAGAAAGCAGTACAGTGGAAAGGGGAGTGGGGGGGGAAGAGGGAGAGAGGGGGAGGGAGAGAGGGAGAGAGGGAGAGAGGGAGAGAGGGAGAGAGGGAGAGAGAGAGGGAGGGGGAGAGAGAGAGAGAGAGAGAGAATGAGAATGTGAGTGTGTGTGTGTGTGTGTGTGTGTGTGTGTGTGTGTGTGTGTCTGTCTGTCTGTGGTAGGGCAGAAACTGGAGCTAGACTGATATGTAAGAGAGCCATGTCATCAGTGAGACTATATTAAAGAGTCTGAGCCTTATCCACAGGATGATGCAGAGCCATCATGGTGTCTTCAACACACAAATGACAGAAACATATTCCAGGAAGATTCCTGGAAGAACCCAATGGGTACAGGGTAGAGAACAGGTTCACAGGGATCAGCCAGAACCCAGAAGGGCAGTTGGGAATCTGACCTAAGTAATCCAAAGGCTAACATTTGCCAATTATAAACAACGATTTTAAAATCCAATTGGAAGGATAACTGAACAAGAATAGGCATACCTCCTTCCTAACCCTCTACCCCATCCCAACTAAGATATCTAATATAATTAAAATATACTGTGATAATAGTACAGAAATAGTGCAGATGAATCAATGGAACAAAAAGACAAGAAGCCTAAGCATATATGATTAAGGTTATTATAAAGGAAGCAAGTGGAATTTATTTTTAAAAAACTAGTAATAACAAAATATATTCTAGACAAAGATTTAAATACACACAAAAAAGTGAAGGCAATTCATAAAAGAAGAAAAGCAGATGCAAAATAAACACAGATACCAATTATTACCCAGCAGATTAGCAAGGATTAAAGAAGTTCATTATATCCAGGGGCACTGAGATTATGGAGGAATGAGGACCCTTCATTACATTGGTAGGAGTGTTTAAATAGGCACGTCCTTTCTGGAAGACAGTTTAACAAAATGAACCAAAACTTTTAAAATGTGCTGTTTTACCCAGAAACTCTATTCCTAGAAATGCATCCTAAGGAAAGAACTATACAGCTACCCAAACACGTATGTATCACAGTGGCAAGAACAACATTCTGAATAATAAATATATTAGTGATAACCAAAATGCCTTGATAGAGACAATGAAATACTATAGAACCACTTAATATAAAGGTACAGCACTACTTTAACGAAGTGAAATGATTGCCACAAATATCAGCACTTGAATAAACAAGGTTATGGCATAGTGGGGATAGTACAACTCTGAAATACGTATTTGCATAGGAAAAAGGGAATTTTATATGGAATTATTAATAATAGTTTTCTCTGGTGTTAGAATGATTAGTTTTGGTATTATTTAGTATTAATTTGAAGCAGAGTCTTGCTTTGTCACCCAGGCTCTTAGCTTGCTGCAGCCTCTACCTCCCTGGCTCAAGTGATCCTCCCACCTCAGCCTCCCTAGTAGCTGAGACTACAAGTGTGCACCATCACGCCCAGCTAATTTTTAAAATTTTTGTAAAGATGGGGTCTCACTGTATTGCCCAGCTGGTCTTCAACCCCTGGACTCAAGCGATCCTCCTGCCTCATCCTTCCAAAGTGCTGCGATTACAGGTGACAGCCACTATGCCTGAGATGGTTTCTGCTTTATCCTTATGTATTTTCTGAAATTTTCTTGCCATAAGTATTAGTTCATTTTCATACTGCTATTAAAGACATACCTGAGACTGGGACAATAAAGAGGTTTAATTGGACTTACATCCCACATGGCTCAAGTGGCCTCAGAATCATGGTGGGAGGCAAAAGGCACTTCTTACATGGCAGCAGCAAGAGAAAAATGAGGAAGATAGAGAAGCAGAAACCCCTGATAAATCCATCAGATCTCGTGAGACTTATTCTCTACCATGAGAACCGTGTGGAGGAAACCGCACCCATGATTCAAATGATCTCCCACTGGGTGCCTCCAACAACACGTGGTAATTATGGGAGTACAATTCCTGATGAGATGTGGGTGGGGACACAGGGCCAAACCATATTACCATGAGTATATACTACTCTCATAATCAGAAAAAACAGAGACTCCATTTTTCCTTTTGTAAAGAAGTACCAAGAATAACACTGATGGTGGAGTTAATAACTCCAGAGAAACCAGGGAAAGAGCAATCACCTGTATCACATTTCAAGTCATTAACAAGTGTCTGTTCCACAGCCTCTTCTCTGTGGACTCAAAAGAAAAACGGATAGAGAAAAATTCCTTCTACCACCAAACCTCAAAAGAGGATTGGAAATCCTTGTCAGGAAAACCAGCAGTATTACTGAATAAATTACAACATATTTTGCACTTCAATTGCATAGATATAGACATTTATACACCACTTTCACACTCGATCTCCATATCACGCCTCTGCATTTATCAAACCATGTCAAATATTATAACCAGATAACTCAGCATAAAGAAACACGGTTTTATCTTATGTTGGACTATGTCTGACTTGCAAGAATTCTCATTTACTCATTTAATTCTGTTTTTGCAATTATGAAACAATAAAAAGTTGTTTCATCTACTTTAATGTTGTATATCAAGTAGGGGAATAAAATACTATGGTAAATGTTTTCATAATAGTCTAAAATCAGTAGCAATAAATGCCACCTTAGTTTTGTAATATATAGTTTTTCCATACTCTTGTTTACATTAGCATACAGCCTTTAAAAGATGAAGTTTAGTGGAAGAGCAGGCATTTTTACTGGTAGTAATGGTATTTCTACTAATATAGTTGAGTTATCAGAGGAATTTATTTCCCCAAAGGCTTTATGGTCAATCAACCACAAATTCAGATTCACACCCAGTCTTAGTTTTATAATGGTATTTTTTCAACTTCTAAAAATCATGCGTTTTAAATGAGAAATATTGAAATACTGGAGTGGACTAATTGAATTTTTCTGCCATTTGCATAGTATAGAGTTTTTAAATTATGGAGCTCATATAGTGCAATCTCCTCATCTTATTGACAAGGAAACTAAAGCCCAGAGAAAGCAAGCAGCAATTCTTGTATCCTGACAGTCATTAACAGACTGGAAACCAGACCTTAAATAACCTGATCTCTATTACAGTGTTTTCTTCATCGTGCTACAGAAAGTCTGAGGACCTTATACAATTTACAGAATGTTCTCTCATTCATTGAGCTCCCATAATAACCATGTGAAGTGAGCATTATTATTATTCTCATTTTACAAAGGGATAACTTTGAGAGTTTAAGGGACTTTGTAACACTTTTAGTCATGAAGTCCAATGCTTTAGATTTTAAAGCCAGAGCTTTGCCATTCAACTCAATGCTGGGAGGTATTTTCTGTAATTAACTCCCAACAATCCATTGCCAGAAAAGTTTTGGAAGTATAAAACTATGTAGGAATCTTATAAAAAGATTCATGAATTTCAAGACAATTATTTTCTAAGAAAAAAATCTTTTAGAGTATATTTCTTCTCAAAGCATCAGCTTTCTATAGATAATTAAAAATTGAACTCAGAATAATGAAAGCTTACCAATATTTGACTTAGCAAGAAATTCAAGAGGACTCTGATCCAGGTTAACCTTTGATTCATTAATATCAGCAGGCTCATAGCTTAAGTGAAAATCATCAATGTAAGCATCTAAGGCGTCAGAGGCAGAGAAATACAGCTTTTCTTTATACTGTATGGAGCCATCAGTATTAAAGGATACACTGTTCAGTATTAAAGTTGCTGGAAGATAAGATTCAGAAGTGCTAAACTGATGTTTCTTAACTGACTCTGCCATGGCTTTCTCAAAATGGGCCACAATGTCCATTCATCTTTCAAGAAATTCTAAACACAAAAAAAGGTATGTAAGATTTCAGTTAAGTAGAAATGGAGAATACTCATGAAATCCTTGCTAATCTTTCATGTGTAATTACTTATTACAAATGAAATTACTCTTTATCTCTCTTTATGCTTTATGTATACTTGACTTTCAAGAATGTTCATGGACTGATAGATGATCAGTTTCATTGGCATGACTGCAGGTGTAAACCATGTTTCAGAAATATATTTGGAAGAAGGGCAGGTGTAGTGGCTCACACCTGTAATCCCAGCACTTTGAGAAGCCAAAGCGGGTGGAACACTTGAGGTCAGGAGTTCAGACCAGCCTGGCCAACATGGCAAAACTCTGTCTCTGTCTCCACTAAAAATACAAAATAGCTGGGCATGGTGGCATGTATGCCTGTAGTCCCAGCGACTTGGGAGGCTGAGGCAGGAGAATTGCTTGAAGCCAGAACATAGCCTTGCTAGGTGAAGCATATAATAGAGGTACTGCTTTCCTTTTCAGTTTTACTTGATTAAACAAGTGTTCTGGAATCTTGGGCTATTTTTATTTGCTACATTAAAAGAGCACAATCCTCCAGCATCACATTCTAGTTTTTTCATTCCCTTTGCCTGTCCCCAGACCATTGATAGGACAAGTAAAGCCACATATAAATTCAAGATGAAAGCAACAGGGGGCCCTGGCACAACAGTGATGGCAAATAGAGACCAGGTAGCAAGAAGAGACGAGTGCTCAAAGGAATAGAATTCGGGGGAGAGGGTGTCCTCTGATGGGGTACTCTGGCCTTGGCACAGGAGTTCAGCAGCTGTAGACCTCTTTATTCTCACCTTAATCACTTACTCTTAAAGGCTGGTACAATTAGTACCCTCATTTTCCAGAAGAAAAAGTGGTGGTACACAGAGATTAAGTGACCTGTCCAAAGCTACAGACTAGGGAAGCAACAGCCAGGCTGAACTCCAGCAAAGGATTTTGAGCCTGAACTTAACCGTTGTGCCAGAGTCCCTCCTCACGTGTGCGGAACTGCCCGGATGACCTGCGATCTCTACACGTTCACCACAAGTAACATGCGTCAATGTCTGCCAAAATTGGACGCTGAGGTTCTGTGATCTCTAATTTTTCCAATATACTTATTCATTGGTACATGTGGAGCTAAATGCCATTCATGTGATAATAATGTACACATAAGTACCAAGAGTAAATACTTACTTTATCAGTCCTTTGGAATTTAGGTGGACATGTTGTATTTTCAGAATGTTACATTATATGACATCATAATACCTAAATTTTGCATCTGTGGAATATTTTTTAGTTTCTTCTAATGTACAAAAGTTTTTGAGAACCAGAAGAAAACTATGACTCACCTTCCTGCAAAAATGCACTTTAGCAGACAGAGGCAATGGGTTCCAGGATTCCTGAGGCTTGCTCATGGTACCCCTGCATCTGAATTCTAGACTAAGAACTTTTGTCTAAAGAAACTGATGAAAGTGAAAAGAAAGAAGAGAAAGAAGTCTAACAAGGATAAAAGAAAAACAAGAAGATCCTTTATAGGGATGGAACAAACCAATCCGACGTCACATATTCTTAAGAGATATGATGGTAAAAAATCTTTTGACTTTAGAGGCCCTGTTCAAAAGGTACTTTGTAAATCATGATCGTCTTCTCCCTCCTCCTTCTCTGGATTTGTCAGTATGAATTAGTTACTATTACAGATCAAAGACGAGGGGCTTTGGAACTAAAGAGACCTGGGTTAAGTTCAGTTTGTCTTTACTAGCTGTGGGCCTTAATCCCCTCCCTACTATGTAATTCCTTTATTTTAAATTCTGCTTAATAATCCTTAGACCTTGTAGAGTAACTGGCTATGTTTGATTTGCTGGTGCTTTGCACTAGCATGGTCATTTCATGGGTAAGATATTGAAATACTTTGAAAATAGTTGCTAAAGCTGCTTCCCTCCACCCACTCTCCCTCTTCCCATCACCAGTGCCTTCTTGCTACCCAGGCCCCAGCCCACCTCACCAGAAGCCTTCAGACCTGCTCATGACCCAGCAACTTAAGGGGAACCATCTGGCTTCACAGATCCTGCTCTCAGCTATGGCTCCTGTCCATTCTGTCTGGTTGGTGCCTGGCCATACAGATTGCTAAGTGTTTTGAATATCATCCCAGAGGGGCCGTGGTATGCAGTGTTTTTCCCTTACTCACCCTTTAGTGCTTTGCCTGTCTCTATTCTGCATATGTATAACGATTTGACCAAATGATGACTGAGAATATGGCTTCTTTCTTCTCTAAGCTCCAACAAAATAAGGAATGGATGGGATCTATAGCTTCCAGCTTATGATAGCTGCTTGATAAATGTTTGCTGAATTTAACTTCAGCCAAAATACTCCATTCACCATAAAGCATTCCAGTGACTGGTGCAGTTGGTAAAAATGTTCTGAAAGATGGGGTCTGCTGGGTTTATTGGGAGCTGCTGAGAAGCAACAAAATAGGCAAATAGAGTAATACATTCAAACCACCAATTTAATCAGATAATGGCTGAATGCACAGTGAGTGAGAATTTGATGAGGGAGTCGGTGAGATTATCATGCATGTTAGTAATATTTTTGAGGCTCACTTTTGGCAAACCTTTAACACCAGACTGACCAGTATATTTCCACAGCTCAAAGTCCAATTTTAACTGGAGACTTAAAGATGTTTTCTATATCCACTTAGTTGCATGAACAAGACTAGAAAGAAAAGTTGATTAACATTTCTAAAACAATCTAGAAAATCAATGTGTAAGACATGCCAGTGCTCTCAATAATTGTACACTATTTATAAACAAGTTTATTTTGTGACTTTCCTTTTATCATATATGTGGGAAAATGTAAATTCATTGTCTTGGTTTTTCACTATATAGGCTCAAAAGGGGCTAAGCAAAGAAGAAAGTGAACGTTCTTGTAGCTTAAAAAGCAAGAGGACCATATGCAATAGCTTAAAAAAAAGAAAAAAAAAATCAATGTATTTCCTAATTGTAAATCAAATAAAATTGCAGACTATTTGGATATTTTCCCTAGCAATTTCATGTTTGAAGTTGGTCTGGCCTGATTCTCTTTGATAGTATTTTTAACAATGTATTTATCCTATAAAATCCTCAGGGTACATGCATCTACCAGAAGGCAATTCCTGAATAGACAATATTTCAAGTAGGAAGACTGGAGAAAGCCATCAGCTGTGTATCCCTTATAACCTTAGGCTAAATCAAACTCAGTCAAATAAGCTGAGTCCCTCAAGCCTGGGCAGAGAAAAATGTCCAGAGATTTGTACTAAGTTCAGTTTCTCTCTCTCATTCAATTCAATTAAACATACAATTATTGACTGCCAATGTGCAAGTAACCATGCTAAGCACCATATAAGGACACACTGATGGGGCAGGCATTATTTCCCTCACAAGAGGCTTGCAGCCCAGTAGGAAAGATAAAAGCAGCACGTAAATGAATGTAACTCAAGGAAAGGCATGCTAAATGCCATCGAGCATCCCCAAGAGTGGCTGAAACACAGAGAAGAGAGAAATTACCTGTTTGATAAAAATGGGGAAAGTTTCATTTTAGACAGCGTAGTTAAACAAGGACATGAAAAAGAGGTAGGTTTCAGACACATGGAGATGAAGAAAATGGATATGTCAGGAAGAAGAAACACAATCAAAGACATTAAATAGTAAAACCACACACATATGTATGTAGGAATATATTAGATTTCCCTGGGTTCCTTTTCCTCTGTGGAAGAGGAGGCTGGAAATTCTCTGTTATGAACCAAAGTGGTGACTTTTAGGGTTAGGTATTACATCTACTTTACAGAAAGGGTAAACAGAGCTTCAGAAAGTTTTTAAAGATTCTAGGAGAATAGGTCTAGTGAGTAATAGAGCTCATATGATTTCCACTACACCACAGTACCCACTTAGCCTGTCTTCTCCAGCAGCAGCTGAATGAAGCCAGTGCCATCTCCATTGTCCACTTCCTTCCAAATGCCCAATGGCAGGTAGCTCCACATCCAAGTGAGGGCATCCTACTCTACCTGTTCAATTCTCAGAAATCTCTGCCTCAGTTTAAGACACTGATAGAAGAATACTTTTAAAAGTCTATTTGGGTCATCTGCCAATGGAATCTTATGGGCCCAAGTCTTTCTATCTGTATCTCAGGCTGCCTGGGGGAGACATGGAGCACCAATAAAAATCTTGTGAGCTTTTTCCAAAGAAATTAGTAAGCAAATAAAGTATATTTTATGAGATAGCTACTATCTTAAGTATTCTCAGTCTCACTCAAGAAATTATGAGCCCTCAAAAATCAAGCTGTGAAAATGCCATGTTATGGAATTTGAATTTTAGTAGAATACAGTAAGATGAGTTGCATATGTTTTCTCAGTAGAAAATACCTAACAGAAACATGTCACACACACACCAGACACTGTGACCAATAATACCTTCTTTGAAGATAGCTTACACATGCTGGTCACTAAGATTAACTGTCAGCATTTAGACCATTAGCTGATCTTAATGGTCAAAAATGAGGAATAGAAGAAACCCGTGTTTGAAACACACAGGGCATAGGACTGGGAAACCCTATACTCTTGAGGGTTCAACCCTTCCCTCAAACTGCTACATCTTATCTATTCAATGAATCTTTTTTGTTGATGTAGGAAGGTAATACACAGCAGAGGTTAGGAGTCTGGCTCTGACACCACACTAACCAGCTTTAAAACGAGCAGCACCAGCTTGGGCAAACTACTTAACTTCTCTCTCCCTAAATTGCTTCATCTCTAAAATGGGCATGGCAAAAATGCCCAACTCACAGCACTGCTATAAGGACCAAAAGGGTTAATATGAGTAAAACAGTTAAGACAATATGCACATAGTGCTAATGTACATAATAATTATTATTGTCTTCTATAACCCGGATGATGCGCCAGCTCCTCCTATCAGAACATTCGTTTCCTATCATGATGCATATTATTTTTGGTTTTGGGGGATTCCACCCTGCCTAGTCAACAGGTGGTATAGCAACCCTGGAAAATTAAACACCAATAAAATAAACCTAGAATTTCATTCACTTTATCCATTTATCTCCTTAAAGTTACATTCCATAGATGAAGGGATTATCCTAAAGCAGGATTGATACTTGGTTTATTTCACACACTGGAATCATCTATAGAGCCCAGGAAAGCCTAAGGCTGGAGGAGAGGCATCAGCAAAAATGAAACTATTTCCTAAATCTTAAACTTTGAGAGCTAGTGTGTTATGCTCTAGGGACTGCTTTTCTCCTGATGCCATTTAGCTTTTTCCCCCAACATTCTCAATTCCTCTTTATCTCCAAATCAAAATACTCACAATTGTTGTTCTTTAATGTAGATATGAGCACTTCAGCAAAAATAGCTGCTGAAAGACTCTAAAAGATTTTATTCACTTTAATACACCATGACTAATTAGGGAAAAGAGTAAACAAGCACATTAGGATTATGTCTGCAGGCCTATAACTGTTTCCCAGCACACTGGCAACATGTCAAACACAATTTTACAATGCTGGGTAATGAGAGAAAAAAAATTCCTTTGCTTGATGAAAATCTCTATGGACCTAATTTTAAGGAGGAAGGAGGGGAGCTTTTATTCATTTTTTTCTAAACTAAATAATGTCATCCGTCACTTCTAAATACATTTTTTTAATTAAGGAAAAAAATACTAAAGAAGGGACCATATGGGCTGCCCAGATCCATTTCCTACCGTAATGTACACCACATTTTGAGAGTTTTCTCAGTAGAGGTTGTAGTATCTGGAAATATTTGTGAGAAAAATTTAAATACTGGAGGTAAAGGGGGTTCTGAGGAGTATGTCAAAATTTAATGAAAGAAAAGCATTCTGCCTTTTGGGAAAGGTGATTCTTCTCAGTGAAGAATCAAATAGCTTGAAACAAATTCTTATTTCACTACATTCCTAGGCAAAGTCCTACAGTAGATGCTACCGGAGTGAAATGGATTGGCTGTGTCCCCACCAAAATCTCATCTCAAATTATAATCCCCAGATGTAGAGGGAGGGATCTCTCAGGAGGTGATTGAATCATGGGGGTGGTTTCCCCCATGCTGTTCTTGTGATAGTGAGTTCTCATGAGGTCTGATGGTTTCATACATGGCAGTTTCCCCTGGGCTTTTCTTTCTCACCTGTTGCCATCTAAAACATGCCTGCTTCCCCTTCTGCCATGATAAGCTTCCTGAGGCCTCCCCAGCCATACGGAACTGTGAGGCAATTAAACCTCTTTCCCTCTTTCCTTTATAAATTACCCAGTCTTGGGTCTTCTTTCTTTCCCTTCCTCTCTTCTTCTTCTTCTTCTTCTCTCTCTCTCTTTCTTTCAGATGGAGTTTCATTCTTGTTGCCCAGGCTGAAGTACAATGGCATGATCTTGGCTTAGGCTCACTGTAAACTCCACCTCCCGGGTTCAAGTGATTTTCCTGCCTCAGCCTACCAAGTAGCTGGGTTTACAGGCATGTACCACCATGCCCGACTAATTTTGTATTTTTAGTAGAGACAGGGTTTCTCCACGTGGCTCAGGCTGGTCTTGAACTCCTGACCTCAAGTGATCTGCCTGTCTCTGCCTCCCAAAGTGCTGGGATTACAGGCGTGAGCCACTGTGCCTGGCAGTCTTGGGTATTTCTTTATAGCAGTGTGAACATTGACTAATGCAGAGAGAAAACAAGGAAATATAGGAGATAGAATCTCTTGCCTTCATGGAGATTCTATTGCAGTGGGAGAGAAGAAAAATGTGTTTGAAAGTTAGCAGTCGGCACAGGACAGGTCATGTTAGGCTGTCAATGAGTAGAGCCAACAAGTCAATAGGTAGAGGCTCTTCAGAGCAGGTGCTAGAAAGCATCTCCCTGCTGATCTGAGTGGCCATGTCCCCAACACTCTACGTGCTTTTCCCTCTTTGTGACCAAAGCTGATTTCAATAACAAGAAGTCTGGTCTGGCCTTTTAGAATTGAATAAAAAATTTCCACACCAGACACTCTTGGGCTTTCATTAGGCCTGTGTATGCCTGGCATGTGGTGCAGATCCAGATGAGGATTATAAAACAGACTACATCTTTCCATCCCTAGCTTGTTTGATCTGTAAAGTAAGGATGCCAGTTGCTTTACTTGAAAGATTCTACAGGTAGAGAAGACTGTCTTAAAAGAGTCCAACAGTAAAGAGCTTTAAATGGGTTGTTCTGGGATAAATTCTATTGTGTGTACAACTAGATTTTGTCAGAAAAGTCATGGTTGTTCCATGTATGATGGCTTTGTTGCTCTTGGTAAGAGCCGAATCCTTGGATTTCTTGATACTGATTTCCGGATCGCAGGCTCTCCGTTTCTACATTGAATTTTCACTGAATTTCTAAATTTAAAAGGAAAAAAAAGATCTCTTTCCTACAAATGTTAATATATAATCAGTCTAATTACCCCATTATAATTTTCCAAATATCTCTTTTTAGGTAAAATACCAAATTGTCAAAACCAGTCAGTTTATAAACGTTAGGTGCCTCTGTAAGCTGAACAGCTCACATTTTTGCAGAGTATTCAGACATTTTGTACTCGTCAACTTATCTTCTGGAAGTATCACCTAGAGTAAGAACTAATTTTGTAAACAGAATCAGTGAACAATCTCACATCTCTGGATTAGCCATTCCTCCACTTCCTACTTTGATGCAGTAGAATAGAAGCTTTAGCCCAGTATTGCCTTGTCTTCAGTTTCTTATATGCCTAAATTTGGCAGTTTAGCATTTATGTCACTGTAGGAGGATACTGAACCCAAGAAACTGCTGAGGCACACTAGACTAGGAAGAAACTATTTGCTATAAGCATTTGACAGATGCACTGTAAACCCCACCCAAGAGAATCAATTGCCTAACATAACACCACAATTCAGTGGATGCTTCCAATAAAGACTATGGCATGAGGACACATGGAACTCCTGCTGCTTATGCTAAACACCTATCAATGAAATTTAAAACAAAATTCAGGGGGCACAGCCATACTCAAAAACAACATTCATACCTCTGTGAACCAAATCTTGAACTGAAATGTACACAATTGAGTGGAGACCAGAGGTGTCCAGTCTTGCTGGGTCAGGACTGAACAGAGGCTATAATGACCTGGTGTTCACAGCCTCAAATAACAGGGACCAAAAGCCCTTCACAGCAAAGGTCAATGAACTAAAGATCACTGCAGGAACCAGTGGCTAAGGCAGGACATTCTTGCTACAGAGCAGAGGTTGAAAACACTGTGGTTACCACTCAGCACTGTGACTACTGATTGACTGGGGTAGAGGGAAAGGGCAAAGCTACCAGCCATGAAACATAGGTGCTAGATTGAAACTTCTTCAAACATAGAAATAGAATCTCCAGCAGTCATAAGGCGGCCTAATTCTCAATTACTGACCTCTAGAGACCAAAAGGAGACAACTACAAAAAATTTGGACAAGAAGAAGTGATCTTAAAGAAAAAAAAATCACAAAAAGACTAAAAAATCAAACCAAACCAAACCCATTCAAGAAGAACTTGCAAACAAAAGGTATAATAAAGTATCTAAGTGAATACAATCTATGCCAAAAATATGATAAGGAAAACAAATATAGGTTAAGTTCTACAGAAGAGGCTTGTAGAAAGGATTTTTGGAAAGGTAAAAAAGGAAGGAAAATTTTGTGAAAGAGAAACACCATATGCAAAATCGTGGAAGCTGAATGTGGAATGTTGCTTGGTTGCTGGTTAAGTATCAGAGCATTAAGAAAACAGGAGTTGGAGGAGGATCCAAGATGGCCGTTTAGGAACAGCTCAGGATTGCAGCTCCCAGTGAAAGCGCAGAGGGTGAGTGGACGCCACATTTTTATTGCCCACAGACTAGGAAATTCCCAAACAGAGGAACTCCACAGGTCACCAGTGTGGCTGTTTCGGCCAGCGCGGCTGTGCCGGCCGGTGCTGCTGCTTTGCCCCATGCGGCTGCTTTATTGGCGCCCCGGAGCAGCGGTTCCCCGTACAAAATGCACCGGTCCGGGTGCCCTTTCGGCTGGCAATTGGAGCCACGGGAAGTCGCCCATTCGTCTGTTTAAAAAGGGGACTGAGCAGAGAACCAGGACAGTAGATTCCAGGGCAAAAAA
>NW_016108148.1:101864-223293 GCF_001604975.1 Cebus imitator
AAGGGGAGAAATGCCAGATGTAGGTGATGGGGAGGAAGGCAGCAAATCACACTGCCACGTGTGTACCTATGCAACAATTTTGCATGTTCTTCACATGTACCCCAAAACCTAAAATGCAGTAAAATAAATAAATGGGGAAAAAAAAGAAAACAGGAGTTAGGAGTAGTGGGAGAGAGAAATGTGCTTTATAAATTGACATGGGGCAAACCATGCTGGTATGTAAATACCAGGAAGAGAAGCTGAACTTGGTTTCTATATAATGGCAGCAGGACAAAGATGTGATAAGCAAGCTGGTAGCATTTGCTGGGAGGACTAGAGGAGGACTGAGGGATCCTCAGACATTTGGGGAGGTGATGAGTGGTTAAGATATAACATGACTATGTCTGTGCCATTATGGTACAATAAAGATGGAAAGAGATGTTTTGAAGGTAGAATTCATAAGGAACAGATTGGGTAAGCCACTGGGGATAAACAAGAGGGAAAATTTAAATATTTTAAGTCTGGGAGCCTAGTGCCACTAAAGCAATGGTGAAAATTAGAAAAGGCATGCCCCTAGGAATAAAAAAAAATCTAATTTAGACATGCTGTTTTTTAACATTCTCATTTTATGTTCATTACATCTTTAAAATATTATAAGCAGGAACATGGAGACAACATTAGATGGCTAAATACTCATCATCAAGATTTCACAAATGTATACCTTTTGTTAAAATTGCATTAGATATATTTAAAGAAATAAAATAATGCAGATACCATTCTGGACCAGCTTCTCCAACTCCTATCCCTCCCTGTTCCCCAAGAGGCAACCACTATTCTCAAATGGAGGTTGTTATCCTCCTGCTGTGCAGTTTTATGCTTTTCCCACATTTGGATGTTCTTATAATCTATAGTACTGTTTTGTGTGCTTTAACAATTCATATAAAATCATGCTGCACATGTTTCTGTTTTAAACATCTATTTTTATGGTAGCTTTAGGTTCTCAGCAAAATTGAGAGGAGGGTACAGAGATTTTCCATATGCCTCCTGCCCTCCCACATGCACAGCCTCTCCCGCTATCAACATCCCACACCAGCGTGGTACATTTGTCACAACTGAATCTACACTGATGCATCATTATCACTCAAAGTCCATAGTTTACATTAGGTTCACTCTTAACTACTTTTTATTCCATGAGTTTGGACGTATGTATAATGACACGTATCTACTATGCATTAATATTTTTTGCAACTTTTTTTGTACTTTTATGCTTTGAACATGTATTCATATTAATACAAGGAGAGCTAGTGTATTGATATATCATATTTGAAGGAAATTAGATATACTGAAGGTCAGGTGAAGGATGAACTGTTAAGTACTGATTTGAAGCCTGTAAACATATAGGGAATAATTGAACTCTGAGTATAAATGTGTTCTCTAGGCATCCAATAGACTTTGAGGTTTTTCAGAGCAATGATCCTGTCTCATTTATCTTTGAAAGCTCCATTGTGCCAGTCATGGTATGATATTCAATAAATAATTGTCAAATGAATGAATGAGCAACTTTTTCCCCCTTCTGTAGAATATACAACACAGCTTGGAAACTGGCAGCCAAAGGCAAAATTTGAACTATAAGTGAATTTTGTTAGCCAACAGTGTATTTTTTAAAATTGAATAAACATTTTAGGTTGGGAGATTTCCCATTAAAAAAAAATAAAAAAGACAAAACAGATTCCTGGGCTTTACTGCAACATCTAAATATCTGACAATACCTGGCTTGTATTTCAGCCTGGCAACAATTGAAGTGAGTAGCTGCAGCCCTCCTTAAACAGAGACTGTAAGTTTCCAGCATGACACTACCACTACCTGGTACCTCTCTGACACCAAGGCCAACTGCTCCTTACCATGGATTACTGCTTGTGCTCTTGTTTTTCTTATGGTAGGGGATATTTCACTGCAGCTTCTAAGAAAGAGGGGAAAAAAATTAAAATGGACTGAAAGGTCCCAGTGTTTCATGCAAAACTGGTAAGAACATATTTCTTTGCAAAAGTGAAGGTTGTATTTGTAGGTGTTTAATATGCAAACAGTGTATCTAGGTCATGGGAAATGGCACTTATTTATTAATTAGATAAATATTAAATGCCTTGTTCTTGTAGGTATTTCAGTTTCCAACCCAACCTCCTCTTCCCAGATACTTTTAGAAATGCAGTATTTACATGAACTTTAAAGAAAAGGAGTTTTCTCTTTGGCTTTTTAGTATTTGGTCTTACTTGGTTTTTATCTCAATGGAAAATTCTAATAACCTAGAAACCTTGCTAATCTCCATTTTCTCTACTGGATTGACCCAGTAGGATCAGCCATGATTATGATGTAACTTATTATCAGTAATTATTTCTAAAAATTGAAACCAGTTTGATTTTGATGTAAATAAGAAAAAAATGGGAGCAATTCATTTTGACTCTAACTCTAGGGTTGTCAGTTATAGAGAATTAATCAAA
The DNA here is from genome assembly GCF_001604975.1 of Cebus imitator. NCBI lineage: Eukaryota > Metazoa > Chordata > Mammalia > Primates > Cebidae > Cebus > Cebus imitator. Next base: position 104,339 of record NW_016108148.1, read on the forward strand.
AGGTTAGATTTGCCTCAACAAATTGTCATTTTTAAATGATGTAAGCTCTCCAAATGGCAATTTCTCAATCAAGGATAATCATCAGCAAGGGTCCTCAAAGGATGATAATGATGAGAAGTAGCTGCCAGCCTGTACTGAAGGAGGACTCCCCCTAACACCCACCGCAAAAGTGAGGTTGAACCACTTTTGACTTTGGGATGGGAAGGCAGTGGCTTTAGCACCCAATCCTCATAACTGGACAGAATGGAGTGTCAAAAAAGGTGGTGGGGATTGGCTGGCTTTATGTCTCAAGTAGGGTGTCCTTCTGTACTAAAATGAGCCTCTATTCAAGCTTTACTATGATCATCAGCTTAGATGAAATAGGTCTTTTAGGTCCATCACATTAATAGAAGTTTATTTTTATTGAAAATATGGTCTTTCGTTAGAAAGTAATGTTTATTAGACTTAAAAATAGGGGGCATCTGATGCTTGTTGGAGAAGCAGATTCTAAAAGCCACACCATCCCTCACCCCACGTTTGTATGAATTCAGATGGTTTATTTCCAGCCATGATGGATTTCCTTTCCATGGCATTTTAAAGCTATTTCCCCATATCTAGCATGTACTTAACGGCCATGAAATTGTATGAATCTTTCTAGATGGATAAGAGAGAGACAACAGACAAACCACAATGGCCGTAATGACTCCAAAGAGACAAGAGGGGTTCCATCTTAGAGGATTTTAGGGTTTGCTCTTAAATGTCTGAAAAAGTCATGTTTTAAGAATTTAACTTAAATTTTGGTTCTTACAGAAACATAAAAGATATTTTAAACTTTATTAGTCAGCAGTTTACCATTTTCTCATACCCATAGCAGGTAAATCCTTCCTGATAAACCCTTAAGGGGAAATTCTCTGTTTAAAGTGTACTTATTTGTGAAAGTAATGGTATGAAATTATTTCAAAAGTTAAACATTATATATATGAATATTTATGCAACTGACTTGTTAATGCAAAAAAACCTCTGAAAACTAAAGACAAAAAAATCATAAGAATGATACAATTAACACACAAGATTATTGCTACTATTAATTAGCAAATTGCTTTGAGAACTTAATGCAACCCACACTAACTGTAGGTCTGGGATGAGGACTCTCTTTGCAGCTAGAGAAGATTCTTGTAATTGTGAAGAAATGCTTAGTAAGTAAAGTACAGTAATAATTAAAATTGTAGTCTTGTATTCTTGTAATCCATTCCTTTTGGGAGCATCTTGGAGGCATGACTGCATAAGGATATGATAAGCAACCAACTTAAAAATCTTTCATCTAAAAAGCAGCTCCTGGCCAGGCACAGTGGCCCATGCCTGTAATACCAGCATTGTAGGAGACCAAGGCAGGAGGACTGTTTGAGCCCAAGAGTGTGAGACATGGGAAACATAGGGAGAGCCTATCTCTAAAAATAAATAAAATAAAATAGCCAGGTGTAGTGGCGTGCACCTGTGGTCCCAGCTACTTGGGAGGCTGAGTGGGAGGGATTGCTTGAGCCTGGCAGGTTGAGGCTTCAGTGAGCCATGATCACGCCATTGCACTCCAGTCTGAGCAATACAGTGAGACCTTGTCTCCAAAAAAAGAAAAAAAATACATAAAAGAATAAAAATAAAAAGCAGCAACTGAACTCCTTGAAATAAAATAAATTAGCCAGGTGTGGTGGCATGTACCTGTGGTCCCAGCTACTTGGGAGGCTAGGTGGGAAGGACTGCTTGAACCTGGGAGGTTGAGACTTCAGTGAGCTGTGATCATGCCACTGCACTCCAGTCTGAGCAACACAGTGAGATCTTGCCTCAAAAACAAACAAACAAACAAACAAACAAAACATAAAAGGATAAAAATAAAAAGCAGCTCCTGAACTCCTTGCCTTGCTTACCCTGCTCTAGCAATACTGTCCCGTGAGGATCCTTACATGCCAAGCTCATTCCTGCCACACGGCTTTTGTACTTTCTCTTCTCTCTGTGTAGAACAGTCTACCCCAGATAGTTATGTGGCTTTCATGTCTTGGCTCAAATATCATCTAATCAGAGGCTGTTCCTGACTACTCCATTTCAAATAGTGCTTCCCCCCAACTCTATAACCCATAACCCCTGTTAACTTTCTACATAACAGTGAATGTGCATTATTTGAATGTGTTTATTGTTTTACTCTGCCATTTGAAGTGAAGCTCCATAGATGCAGGATCCAGGTCCATTTTATTTGCTGCTGTGTAAACCCTCACCACCCAGAGTTTTATCTCCTACATAGTAGGTGCTCAATAAATTTTTGTGAATAAATGAAGCTGCCTTGGTGCATTTCTTTTTGAAAACAACTTTGCTCTGTTTCTTTCATAATAGAATATTTAAAAGCTACATTTCCACATGCATTAATACAGTGTCACATAATCCTTGAGGATGTGAATATTAAATATTAATCCTTGAGGATGTTTCCATTTTATAAGCTTCTAAAAAACAACATATGCACCAGTCTCTATATTGATTCTAATTTAACATGAGCTCTATATGTACTCTGTATTAAATTCTAATTTACTATAAACTCTATATGTACACATAGAGTTTATATTATATAGAACAATTCTTTTTCCTTTAAAACTGCTGTCATTCTGACAGTGTATTTGGTATGTTCTCTAAACATGGACATTTTGAAGATTCATTTCTTGAAGGACCCAGTTTTGTACCATACACTCACTAAAGGCTCAATAACTGTTAACTCTTGGTGAATTGCTGCCATGCAATTCTCTTGTAAACTCTCTCTAGTGGAAAAGAAAAAGGAGTTCTACCTTGCTTTTAGACCAGAAAAAAATGGTCTTATATGGTATAAACTCCCAAAATGCATCTCGAGTTAACACACAGGTTCAACACACAAAATAAACAAAGGGTTGTTTTTCTATTAAAATCATTTTATTTCCTATACCAAGATAGCATCAGAATAAATCAATGTTCATGCTTCTTTAGAGAGAAAACCTAAACTATCTATTGTTTTCTACGATTCTCATGTTGATGCCTAAACTGCACAAAATGCAACAGCCTCAGCCCATCTATTCTCTGGTGAACTGTTAGCCGTCTTTGAAGTAAGGATTCAATATTGTGTTCTCGTTAGAATTTTTGACTATCTTCAAACCTTAATTTGGCTATTAAAATGGTCTATAAAATTAATACCCTGAAAGAAAGGCTAAATATTAAATACTGAAATCAATATCATAATAAAACATATCTCCTATTATAATAATGCACCTACATATCCAAATGAATGACTGTATCTTAGTATTTGAATATTTATCAGTGTGTTCTTATGTCATGGGTAAACACTGAATGCTGTTTGAGGCACTGAGGAAACATGATTAAATTAATGGGATTATCCTCTAATTGATATTTAAATCAAGAACTTATCCATCAGCTAATGCCAAAGTATCAGTTATTATTAATCAAGGTCTATTACTTAAACAAGTTTGTATTGTACAATTACGACATTTTAAACGTTTATATTTCATGAAACCATAAGACTACCTAATTGTACGAAATTTTACAAAGCAATTTCACATACGCATTTCTCAAACGATTTTCAGCCCACTGTTTCATATGGCAGCACATAATACATTCCTGCTGTATGAAATGATGTTTGAAAAAAAGGCTAAGTTATTCGTTTATTGTCAATATATTTTTATTTAGATATTTACATTACTGCCTGCTATGTGCTAGGTATTGAGGATACTGAGAGAAATAAGATATGGGCTTTGCCCATTAAAGTAGTGGCTATTTTTGCAGAGCATCCAGTAAATTTTTGTGTATATATGTGTGTATATGTTTATGTATATAGGTATATGTATTACACAAATTATATATATATGCATCACATGTATACAAATACATGTTATACAAATATATCATCTTATCTCTCTAGGCTATAGTTATACTCTGAACACATATAAATATTGAAGTTGGAATGAATGTTATCATTTTAGGACAATTAAAGCACAATATACAGATAAATAATGGCTTTCCTGGAAACACCAGAAACATGCTTAAGTTTCCAGCTGTGACGCACCTAGAAACTGAGAAATACCTGAAAAAAATTGCTCCTATACAGTAATCAGAAAGCAGAACTGTCCTTCAAATTAGGAAGCAACTTCCATAGCCAATTTGAGAAATTTCAGGAATAGCTTCCTATGCTGAGTATCGACTGGCCAAGGAGTGTACAGTTCTTCCTTTGGAGATTTAAGCCATCTAAAATTCCCAGTGAAAAAGGCTAAGTGTTTGGAGAAGTGAAACAACCAAAATCTCTAAGAGTTCATGTCTCAGAAAAGGGACTACTTACATCAAAGAACAACAACAAAAAGATGGCTCTGAAAGCAAGGTTTTATGAAAAGGAAAGCTTAGATTTTGGCAAAAAAAAAAAAAAGGGGGGGGTCCGAAGATGAAAAAACCAAACCAAACCATACTTTCAATTTGACTTGAGGGAAGCCGTGTCTAGACAACTTAGCATAATCTTTTTCAAAGCCTCAGAGAGCTTCCATATGAACATTAAACTCCATATAACATATATTTTACCTTTGGTATTATTTAAAATTTCACTGGAGTGATAGCAAAGATCGGATAATTCATACATTTTCTTTCACCCAAACAAACATTTTTCTGAGTTTCTGTCTAGTTTTACTTTTAGCATTATAGTAGTACCAACTCGAGCCTGTATAATGGCCAGCATTCTAGTTATATAGTTATCAACCCACTTTTCTTTCCATCTCTGTCCTAAAGATATTTTAAGTCAAAGGATTAATTCATACAGAAAATAGTCTTTGGCACTTAATATAATCATTTCAAGATTTCACTGTGTACTATTTGGAATAGTAAAATTTTGGCCAGGTAAGATTTATACAGAGCATAGTTCTTTTCCTTCTCACATGTAACACTGCAACCATTCCCACCCTGGGTTCAATGAGAGAATGAAGCCCTATTACTCTAATGTACCCATACTCCTATGCATGTAGGATGATATTAATTGTGTACCACCCTTGGAAGAATTAAGAAAACAATCAATCAAATCATTTTTCAGTGTACTACAGTTCAGATGAGGAATCCACATTAAGACCAAGATTTACTACAACCAAAATGTCCTTCTAGAGAGGTTTTCCCTCTAACCATGGCTAACATCTACCAATCCTGACTGCCCTCTTGTTATTTTTCCAGTTCATTGTTGCTGTTGTCAAAAATCTTGCTTCTTCCCTTTCCCTCTTGAGTTTCTCTCTCCACTTCCTCATTCTATACCTCCGGCCCTCAAGTCTATACAAGTTAAACACAGCATGGTAGAAATCGTGTATAAACTGTTTAACTTCACATCTTTTCACAGTATTGTATTCCTTTAGGGGCCAAAAAAGTGGGGGTTTAATATATTCTGTTAGAAGCTGATGAGTCAAGATTCTTGTGGACTGTTATAAAACTTCTCCAAAGGGAAGCATAGAAGCACACCTTTCTTTAGATGATAGGGTGAATTATTTCATGATGCATTTTCTATATTTTGTGGTTATGCAGGCCTGTCCCTTCTAGGATTTGGTAAAACTGCTTTAAAAAATTTCTATTTCTTACTTAAACATTGAAAAAGATCTCATGAAAATAACCTCTTCCTACCAGAATACTTGATATTCTATCCTGTTTTTCTTCATAAAAACAAAACAATGGTAAGCCTGAAACACTCAATATAATCTCTTGCATTAAGGAGCTAGTTTTCCACTGTTGATTACTGGTCTACTCTTCCTTATCTCACTGAGACGAGGTTAGACTTTTTGTTGTGTTCATTGATCTTTTTTGCGTTTGATTCCATGAACAGGAACCATCTATGAGTCAAGCTATACAATCTTGGATTAAAGCCCAGGCTATTAACACTTTTTCAAAGGGTTTGCCATAATACTACTGTCAGAATCAGTTTGGATAAGAATGCTTGTTTGACAGATCAAATTCTAATTCTAAATTGTATAGCATCCCTTTTCTTGTTAACCTTTATCACAGCAACTTGATAACATTCTGAGATCAACTGGAATTATGCCCACAAGCTCTACCAAATTGAAAGATGGTTATCATCCTTTATGCCATTGTTTTATTATGAGGTTGTATTGATTAATTATTGGTATAAGGAGCTTAGCATAGATACATTAATGATAAAATGGTTATATTTGGTGAACATTCTCCAACATATAAACAAAAAACTGAGCCTCTCCCCAAAAGTTTACTTATACATTGATATGGGGGGAGATTACATTTTGTAGAGAACTTAACTTGCCAGGCTTTGGGAGAATTCAAAAGTAGAGTATGTGAGGGTCATCTGCCTCTTTCACCATCTGTGTGGCCAATGTGTAATATCTGCCTTTGAAATGTTATGAATTAAAATAATCTCTTTTTGCTTTATGACACAGAGCTTAATGGTTTGACAGAGCTGACTTGAAATTTGATAGATTCAAAATGCAGACAGCTCTGCACTTTGGAGTTAGGTATAGGGTGGGTGAAGGAGTCCAATTCAACTACAGATATGTCTGTAGTTTATTTCTGTGCAGAAGTGAGTGGGGAGACTGTCTAGGAAAGAACTTGTTAGACTCCTAAATTTTTACAACAAAGTGAAAACTTTGCCTTCTACATATCTGAACTCTAAAGCATGCATGTCTAATTTTGTAAACAATACCAGAGAATACTGGCACAGGAAGCAATTCTCAAAATTCGCTGCGACATTTTCCCTTTGCACCTGCCAAGTATGCACTTGAAACAAGTTGCATTTGAAAGCCACTGTCTAAGGATCTAAGAACGGCCAGTGCATCTATGCTCCAACCTGTGTTGAGATAAATGAATGCTTTTCAAAACCTGGTTTCTGCAGTGTTAGTGCTACTCGAAGAAGGGTCCTATCACCAAATAAATTGGTACAATACTGGGTTAAACAAAATTAATTGCATTTATTTTCTATCAGACTTCTAAGGGTCTTTAATATGCTAATACAGTTTTGAATCTACAAAAGGAAGATTACAATTTGTTGCATTTCCAAGATAATTTAACTCAACCCCATTTCTGATGGAGTAACTATTAACACCTAGCAGAGTTCGTTTTATTATGAACAAAGGCTGGAAAACGCTGAGCTAGAGTTCCAAAAAATCAATATGCCCAGACTCTACTACCTGCATTTCCTGAAGAAATTACTTCCCTGCATTATGACATCATATTGTGCCGCTGGCTTTTGCAGTGAGTCAACAGAGAACAAGTTTTAAAAATAACTTTATCTTTTTCCATACCATAATTATAGTCTCTAACATACATTAGATTAACATTCACAGCATATATTCCTTCTAGAATTTGTTGCCAGGTATGATTATCTCTCTAGGTTTATTAATGGTCAGTGAGATTTATAAACACAGTAAGAGCCTCCCCTACCTAACCCTCAAATGCTAGAGAACTCAAATGTGCCTAAATATAACAAGAAACATATTCTGGGTTGCTGAAAAATTTTCTTCCTGTATAATATTTTGTGCCTTTGGATTATAATTGAATATCTTGATGTTTAGTTTCCTTATCATTAAGTTGGGTTAACAAATTTTACCTTAATAATTGTGGTGAAGAATGTAATTCATGAAAATTTAATTGACATACATTACATAGTATACCTAGTTCAGTATCTCAATTGTAAGCATGGAATAAATGGTAGCTATTATTATTAGTAATGTTAATATTGCTTTTGTTTTTCCTTTTAGTGTTAATAGTACAGAAGAGTAAAAGACAAAAAGTAAAAGTTTTCTTCTTCTATTCTTTCTCTCCCTCCTTCCCTTTCCTCAATTTTTTTTTTTCATTTTATTCCTTTAGTTTCCAAACTTCTGAAAATAATATAAATGTTGCAATTTCTTGGCTTACTAGGGTTTCTTTTTCTTTTTAGACATTTTCTTTTTTCTTTTTAGACAGGGTCTAGCTCTGCCACCTGGGCTAGAGTGCAGTGGCACGATCACTGCTCACCAGAGTAGTATCGACCTCCCCGGGTCAAGAGACCCTCCCACCTCAGTCTCCTAGGTAGCTTGCATGCACCACTACACCTGGCTAATTTTGTGTAGAGACAAGTTCTTGCCATGTTGCCTGGGCTGGTCTTGAACTCCTGTTCTCAAGCAATCTTCCCATTGCAACCTCCCAAAATGCTGAGATTACAGGTATGAGCTACCACACCCAGCCAAAATAAACTTTTTATTACAATATAGCATATACAAGGAAAAGTGCACAATTCAAAAACAAACTAGATGAGTTTTCAGAAAGTGAACATACCCATATAATCGCAACTTAGAATAAGAAATAGAACATTTCCGTTATCCCCTAAGTGTCCCTCTTGTGTCCTCCCTGAAGTTAACCACTCTTCTGACTTCTACCCTCATAGATGATCTGGAATGTTTTTGAACTCTGTAATAAATGAGATCTTATACATTTTTTCCATTTAGCTTCTGTGACTCAACATTGTTTGTGAGAATCACCCATTTTATCGCAGGGAAGAGTGGTGCTTTCTTTTTAATTCCACATAGTATGCCAATAATTACTAAATGTATTTATCCATTCTACTGCTAAGGGATATTTGGGTTGTTTCCAGTTTTGTGCCACTATGAACAGTGCTGCTAGGACCATTCTTGTACAAGCCTTTTGAGTCACATATTATGCATTTTTTTTTTTTTTTTTTTTTTTCATATTTTTTTTTGCATTTTTTTTTTTTTTTGTGGTATAAAACGAGGAGAGGGACTGCTGGGCCATATGATATATATACATTCTGTTTCAGATACTACCAAACAGTTTTCCCAAAGTAACAGTACCAAATTATACTTCTATGAGCAGTATATGAAAGCTTCAATTGCTTTATATCTGGGCCAACTTTTCATACTGTTGGTCTTTTCAACTGTAGTCTTTTCTTTTTTCTGACTATGTCAACTTCACATGGCATTTTACAACATATTCTATGTAAGTTAACAGTTAGCAGCCTTATACTTCCCTTCGTTTGTCTTTCCTCTACAAACATAAAGCTAGTCAGGTATGTAACTATCTTTATATTGTAAAAACTTATATTAATAACATTTATATTCCCTTCCTAATTATAACTGAGTTTTACGCTTTCTCTATACAGATAGAATATAAAATTTTAAATATAAATAAAATTATGATTATATAGATATTTTTTATTGCAGAATCAAATAATATGATGGAATCACTAAAGCAGGAGATGCATTCTATGTTCTTAAATCTGTGCTACTCAATGGAGACTCTTCCAAGTATAAAGGTCAAGTTTATTTGCCAAAAGCTTTTTGAAAACATAACACATTGTACATTGCTTCATATCTGGATTTTTACCTTCTTGCACAGCTTTTGTACCCCTTAAGATTTCTATTTGCCTTTTTCTTGTTGACAAAAGAAAAATTACATCTTTATCATTAATTTTCTACATTATTAAAATTCTATCATATTATAATTAATCATTACTAAGAAATCCACCTTCTTCATCAGGCCTTCTGCCTTGACTCTGATGATTTGTTCTCATGTGGATTTACTGTACTCTACTATAACTGCCATTCTGGGGTATCATTCCGTTGCACTCTCAAATTAGATCCACAGCTTCTCAACTTTCACACTTTCCTAGATTACTTCTATATATATATTTGCTTAAGTATACTCTCCAGTTGTTTTCTCCCAAAAGCATGTGTTGGATTTAAATTTTCTGAATCATTGCATACCTAAAAATGTCTTGATTTTATGCTTACCCTTGATAGACAGTTTTAGGTTAGAACCATTTCTTCTCAAACATTGAAAGCATTTTTTAAAGGATCTGGTATTGATAAAAATCTGACACAAAGCTGATTCTAATTCCTTTATAGGAAACCCATTTTTATTTTCCTTGAGAAGTTCTTAGGATCTTCTCTCTTTCCATCCTGGAAGTGTCCTGGAAGAGGATTTGTTTATATCTTTGTTTAGTAATTTTGTTTAGAGCTCAAAGGGCTCTTTCAATCTGAAAATATGTTTGAATTTGGAGAATTTATATCAATCATTTCCATTAAAATTTCTTTCCCCTTTTCTCCTCTGTTCTCCAAACACTTTTAGGTTGATGTTGTATCTATCCAATTGATCTTCTATGTACCTATGATTTTTAAGGATTTGCCTTAACTTTGTCAACTGTTTCTTTTAGTGAATATTAATTTTAGCAGTCAGAGTTTTATATTCTGTGAATTCTGTATATTTCTCTTTTTTGCTCCCTTGTCATTATTGCTGGTCACGCTTTGTGGATGTGATACCTTCTTGAATGCAATATTCACGTGGATGCTTTTGAGGTCACTCATCAGAATATCTAAAATATATATCATTTGTTCTTGAATCACCTTTTCTTTCTCAGGTCACTTGTTAGTCCCCAAATGTCAGTGATCCCTAGTTATCAATTTACATTTATTAACAAAGAACTAAGTTACCTAATACAAGTAGCTGGTGTGAATTACCGCACTATGCTTTCTTAACCACTTTTCCCCCCAGGATAACAGGGCATGATCACTGGCAGACTTTACCCCAAGGCCTCAGGCAGGAGGTAGGCAGCAGGGTGAGCAGGTGGTACACTTGCTTATTCCTCAACTCCACACCAAAATGGGGACGGTGTTCTTAGGGTGTCATCACTACAGATCCATGAATTTCTGGCTTTCTAATTTTAGATTAGGGAACAATACGGAAGGTGATGATGGTGAGGGAGGTGTTTAACTTTCTCAGCTGCTCCATCCTTCAAAAAAAATCATCTTGTTCTCTGCCTCCTTTCTATGCCTGATTTCCGAAAACAACACAAGTTTGAAGCCTGCCTGTGGTTCCATTGCCAGGAAGTGTGGCTCCTTCCTCTAGTTTTCTTGTATTTGCTCTGGGTTGTAATGTATGCTTGGTTTATCCACTTTCCATCTTCCAGAAATTTCTGAAAATCTCTGGTCTCTTGATACCCTTTTCTCCTATTTTTAGAACTGTCTTCTTTATTTATGCTGATACTTGGGATGTTGCTGAGGCAAAAGTGTGTGGTCAGTGTGCCTTGAATCATTAATCCTGATATAGATTTTAACATTTGGAAAGCATACATTTAAAATAAACAGCATCTATATAAAATATCATCAGGAATTAATCACTCTTGGGAACCATCTTTACTCTGATACTTTCCGATTCTTCATAGCTTGTGAACCAAATTTATCAACAAACCATTTAGAAAAACAAAGGCAATAAATGAAATTCATTTTCGATCTGTATGAGTTAAGCTAGTTTTATAGATTAGGAAAGACTCAATTCAATCAGAAACTCTGTGGGGTCCTAAATAGTCCCCAGACTGAATTCAGCTGGGAATTTTGGCATGCAGAATTTAACAACAGTTTGTCCTTCAGCCTCCAGCTGCCTGGTGCTGCTCCTGGTCTCCTGCCAGTATTTTCCTCCAGACAGGCTTGAGCAGGCTTTGGGAGGAGGAGGGGAAGGAGGAAGGTATGGAACACCCCTCTAGTTAAAAGGAAATTAGGAAATCAGCAGATGTAACAGGATACTAAACATCCTCAGTAAAGGTCGAGTGCAGGTGTAGCTCATGCCTATAATCTCAGCACTTTGGTAGGCCAAGGTGGGAGGATAGCCTGAGTCCAGGAGTTCAAAATCAGCTTGGGCAAACATAGGGACATAGGGAGACCTCATCCCTACCAAAACAAACAAAAAGCATAATTATACCAACGTGGTGGGGTTCTAGCTACTTGGGGGTGGATTGGTGGGGAGGCTGCTGAGGTGGGAAGACTGCTCGGAACTGGGGATGCTTGAGGCTTTAGTAAGCCAAGATTGCACCACTGCACTCCAGCCTGGGCAACAGAGACTCTGTCTCAAACCAAACAGATAAGCAAACAATAAAAATATCTTCAGAATATTCCTGGGGCTTACTTTATGTGATGTGAAAAATCAAGAACTCTGCTGAAAAGGAAAGGCATTATCCGAAACACTCCAAGTCCAAAACAAATGTGTGGGGTTGGTAAACCAGGGGATCTTTAAAGATTAACATTATCCATCCAACAGATACTTATTGGGCATTTTCCTTGCACCAAATACTTCGTACTTGCCAGCGACATAATGATAAGTAAGGCATGGATACTGATTTTGAAAGAATTCACAGTCTGATGGTTGGATACAGATAAACAAAGAATTACCATCAAATTTAGAAAGCATAATGAAAGCCCTCCATACAGGTTTTATGAATACACAGAGCAAGAGTACCTATTCAGTGGTGTGCTGGCAAATGCCTAATAAGTGGCTTTGTTAGAGGTAAAGGGATGCCCTGATTTAGAGCATTCACCAATTTCTCTGATGTAAATACTCCCACTATAGCCAATTTCAGTCTACCAACTTGATGTCACTGAATGTGGAATGGCTAAGAGATGTGCAGCACACTGTTATATAGTAGCTCTCCCACACAGATACAGCAGACTTCAAGAGTATATAGAACATACAGTAATGATTAGAAAGTGATGAGTTGTTAGTATTTATTACCTGTTTTTAATGTGAGTTAATCATAAATGTATATGATTTTAAATAATTGTGTTTAAAAGCTAGTTCAAAAAATTCTTCAACATTTAACAACTGGCTCCACAGAAGGTGACTTCAACCACTTAAGTCTACTCTTCATTGTGGGCTAGGGCAACAGACTTCCCGAACCATGCAAGCGAGGGTGAACTCCTTTGCATAAGTAGGTGTGTGTCCATTCGAATTGGAAGAAGAAAACTAACAGAAAAGAGGGAGCAATGAGAATAACATAGCTCAGAATAGTGCACTTCATACATACAACCAAAGAAGAACAACGTTATAACCCTGCCTTCAACTATTCTCCCCATACAACAATATTCTACATAGGGGGAGAAGAGAGGGAGAAATCAGTTAGCCCTTAGCTCCCTAAATAGTAAGGACAGAAAAACCACAAGAAAATTACAATATTCATTTCATCCCCATGGAACATTTCTTCCAGTCCATGCTGCTGTGGACTGCCAAGAAAGGCAGAGTTGAGGACTTAACAAAATAATCCACTGGAAATCCTAAATTGGCAGTGGCACTCATAACTTCACACAGGGCTACTGCCTCAGATTTGCTGATGGTGTTCAAACAGTTCTGTGGAATGTGAGTCACTTAGGAGTATACTCCACAAATGACTGAGTCAACTGTCATTTTTAAACTATGTCTTCAAAACGCTCACAAAAATGTATACACGTAAGTGCGTTATAACCTGTATCAGGCCTCTTTTGATTGCAACTGACAGAAAGACCTGGCTCTAATGGGCTTAGGTGTTAAAGACACTTAATGGCTAACTTAACTGAAGAAGTCTAGGGGAGGGCTCAGAGCTCCCTTAAGGTAGTTCTTGACCAGGGGCTCAAGTGATGACACTCAGATATGGATCTCTTTATCTTTGGGATCCACTGTGATTTTCAGACAGGCTCTGCCCTCAAAGTCATAGGAAGTCTACAGCAGTTGCATAACCCTTATAGCTGCTCAGCTTCTCACTTCCAACAGCTGAATAAAATTCCTGGGCTTGTCTCTGGCTGAAATATGTCTGATTCCAAAGGCACACTGTGGCTATGAAGCTGCCGATAGGTTAGGTCCATGGCTCCCAAACTCGGCTAACACAGTAAAGTCACCTGGAGAATGTGTTAAAATTCCAAAGCACAGGCCATATAAATCACAGTCTCTGGGGTTGGACTCAGGCAACATTATTTTCTTAAGCTCCTGAGGTAATTCCAATGCAGCGAAAAATTTAGAAACCCCTGGATTGGGTGCTTATAAAAATAGGAGATTTTTAGAGTTGTCTACTGATTTACTAAGAAAGTCAAGTCTGGTTAATTTCCTTAATGTTCACCTCAAAGTCTTTCTTCTATGCTTTTCAGTCTGTGACAGGAGTGTCCCCCTCGCTCACCCTAGCTGGCTGCCGTCTGTATCCTGGTCTCACACTTATCCGGTCTTGCCTGGTTCTAGAGTTCATCCCTCTTCTAGTTTGCATCTTGAAACTTGCCTTCCTACTGGTTCTATCCCTTAAAAAAAAAAAAAAAAAAGGCTCAGAAAAGAAAAGAAAGAAAAAAAAAAAAAAAAAAGGCTCAGATTTCTCTCATCCTATAATAGCCTTCCTTATCTCCTGTGGCCCCGCCCTCCACCCCTGCAGGCTGCTGCCCATCTATAGCCTAACCTTCACCTTCAAACTTCTTAGAAGAGTGATCTGTCCTCATTGCCTTTAGGTATGCAGAGAATTCTTATCTGGTTTGGACATCACTACTCTGTGAAAACTGTTCTCTCAAAGGTCAGCAATGACCTACTTACAAAACTGAAAGGCTGCTTCTCACCACTCCTCTCATCTTTGCTTTGCTTTTTGGATATCATGGCATCCAAATGCTGTTTCTCTCACTGTTTTTCTCTCTGGCACCTCTGTTAGCTTAAGAAAACCTTGGGGAAAATGTGTGGGATATGTATCCTAAACACATTTCTCAGAAAACATGTATCAGAAGACTTGAAAGTGAAGATACATAAAGGCAACAATGTAAAGCACAAAATTCTTTAAAGACAATACAATATCATGTATTAGGCTGAAAACTGAGAAACAAACTAGAGATATATAATCCGCATAAAGAAATACTACAGAGACAGTAACACTTTCCTATGACAAGGGTGTGCTAATGGGTACAAATGGGCAAAATATTAGGAAGAAGATGTAAGACAAAATATGTATGACACATACAGTATAACTTCAACTTATTAAAAAGCATAGGCCAGGCGCGGTGGCTCACGCCTGTAATCCCAGCACTTTGGGAGGTCGAGGTGGGCGGATTGCCTGAGGTTAGGCATTCAAGACCAGCCTCACCAACATGGTAAAACACTGTCTCTACTAAAAACACAAAAATTAGCCAGGCATGGTGGCACATGCCTATAATCCCAGCTACCCGGTAGGCTGAAGCAGGAGAATCACTTGAGCCTGGGAGACGGAGGTTGCAGTGAGCCGAGATCTTGCCACTGCACTCCAGCCTGGCCAACAGAGCAAGACTCTATCTCATAAATGAATGAATGAATAATTTGTAACTCAATTTGTTTCCTTCCATTGGTTTCCATTATTATGATAACAGCATATCTTTGGTGACATTTAGTTTACCTTTTCTCCTAATTCATCTTTGTTTTGAAAATGAGTAGAAATTTCCTTAATACAAATGCAACTTATTGTTCACATATTCAGCTACTTGATAATCTAGTTGGAATTATTAGTAAGAAGTTCTTCCTTATTTTCTAGTGCCTCAAGAAGCTTTGTCTGAATGTAGGTAGTCATCGACTGAGACATCTAAGACCAATGCTTTTATTGCTTTTTGTAATGGCAAGGTCCAAGTTTCTTTGGTTTGAAGGATGCAGTAACATCCTTCAAGGAGCTACATGTAATAAATACCTGGGTGCATAATTTTTCTTTTGAATATGTGATACTGAAACATAAATATTTAAAAATCTGTAAACAATATTTTCTTCTGTATATTTCATAAATCAGCAGTTACTAATTTTTAATTCAACATAATTCTCATGTATATGGCAAAATAACGGTAAGAGATTAAAAGAGAAAATGATGGGATCCAAACACTGACGGCTTGCCTATTCCCAGAAAATATGTATTTCGCCTCCTCTCAAATAGTGGGAAGTTATCAAATTATATATTTTCTGCCAGAATAAAGTGAAGATAAGAATTTACTAAGATAAGAATTTCAAATAAATCAACTATAGTAGAAAATTAAATCATTTTGTTATAGCTAACATGAGCATAAAACAGTTTTCACAAGTAATTTTTACTTTACAGATGAAGAAACTGAGATTCAGTCGGGGAAATTCAGTTTTCTGTTTGTTTTTGCCACACAAGTAAAAACAGGAAAGCTAGGAAAGGCTGACACATCTTCTGATTTCTAAGTCTATTTTATTTCGCCTACCGTAAGGAATGCTGAGAGATTAGTGAGGTGTTGCCTTGGTCGATTTCTCTTTATTATTCTAGACAGGCAGGTCTATGGTTTCTATCCCTTTCTAAAATAAACAATGGCAAAAATAAAACATTGGGGTTCCTCCTGTCCTCCAAACTTTGTGATCTTAGGAATGATCCTTAACTTCTCTGAACCTCTTCTTTTTCATCTGTATGGTGGAGATAATGATGATAGTAGTGCAAGATTTAAATGAGGTAGTATATGTAAAATGTTTAGTATAGTACCTGGCAGAAAGCAAGTGCTCAATAAATGTTAGCTATCCTTATTTCCATTCTTTCCCCAAAGTATTCAAGTTAACACATTAGAATGCCTATCCTACATTGGTCTTCCCTTTCCTAGTAATGAACCAGAATTTTCTTCCTAAGCTGCCACAATCATATAAGAAGGGTACAGACTCCTTCTTGTTCATATGGGGTCATATGAGGCATAGCCAAACATTCCCTCTGGAGGATGGGTACCTCCTGGAGGGAGGTAAAGTATTTCTAGCAACCAACTCCCATTCGGAAGATGGGGGAGAAATAAATGTACCATTATGATAAATCTAACCAGTTAGATAAAAGAAAAGCTTCAGTCCACTGGAGAGTAAAGTGGTCCAAGCCACTGTTTAATGTAAACCCCCTCAAAGCAGTGGACTAGAAGCACAAGAAATCCATCACAATCCAGACCATCAATAGCACTTGTGTGAGAACAAGACCTATCTGGGATCCAGCTGCAGCATTCTCCTGTTCAAGTAAGTGTCTTTCTATTTTTGAGAGAAATATGCCTCACGCCCTAGCAACAGATGAAACTCCAACAAAATAAGATAGCCTTACTTTGTGAAATATCTATTAAGTGCACATTATTTTTAAAAAGTTCATAGGCTAGAAACATAAATACATTAAATGCATTAGCTTTGATGGTATGAAATTAAGGGGTGGAGGCAAAGGAGAAAGGACAGGTTTGCAGGTGAGATTTGAAAAGGTGTGGAAAGTTAATGAGGTAGAGGATACAGTTAAGCTGTTCCAGATGGCAGGATCTGACAGAGGAGGCCAGCGAGGGTTAGAAGGGATGCGGATAGGGAGACAGGAGAAATGAGATCCGGCAGAGAGAGAACATTCTCAACCCAGATGAGCAATTCTGAAGTGCATCACAGAGTGGATGAGAAACCATTAGAGAAGAATGCTGAAGGAGCCGCAAGGCTAGACACAGACAGATGGGAAAGTGCAGAGCGACCAGAACAGAAAATCCAAGGCCATCAGCAAAGTAGCCATCATATTCAGAACACTGACACTGAACTTTGTGATGGAGTCAGAATTCCTTGGATTAAAAGATTTTGCAGATGAGAAAAGATGGGAAATAGTTTTCCTCTTCCATTAAGACAAAACATTTAAATGTGTGTGTTTGATTAAGATTACACTTAGGAAATGAGTTTTGAATAGAAGAACACAGGATGAGTGTCAGAGTTTAAAGGGATTTAGAGGTCACCTCAATAATCCATTAAAAATTCATCAGACAAACTGTCAGATTGTTCTTGTTGGAGAGAATTAAGAATAAGATTGCTGGCTAAGATGATTGAGTTTCAGTTCTTTCTGGAGACAAGTCCTAGACGAATGTCTGACCTTCCCTTTCAAGCATAATGATCCCATGACCGGGGCAAATGTAAGGAACGATGATGGAAAGAATGAGAGTATGAGTGTGATCACAACCCAGACTTTTAATCTTGCTTAGTGCCAGTGGAGAGAGTGATACTCATACATGCCCAGGAGCAGAAAAGGAGAAAAGATACTGAGGTTGGAAGGAGAAACCAGGAAGAAGAGCGGGAGGGAGAAAGAAAGTAGAAGGCACAGCAGGGAGCAGTTCCCTGCCAGCCACAGATGCCTCAGACACCCCACGGGGATGAACGTCAATGGGACTGCATATAGTTTGTTAGTGGGAAAGGGACAGGGAGCGTTAATTCTATTTTAGGCCATATGTATATTTGGGAAGAGAGAGAAAGTGAAGACAAGTAGAAAATAATGACACTTAGGCCAACTACGATGAAAAGTGTTGAAGTCTATACTAAAGTGAAGGCAGAGATTTCGGACCTGAGCTTGGAGCCAGTAGGGAGAAGACAGGGAGAGTGAGTGGCAGCAAAACAATGAAAAGTGTCCAGAGCCGTGTTCCCTGTGGAATGTAAGTAAATATTAATTGGCTGATGTTGATGTTGGTAGGCAGAGTGAAGCTTGTGAAAGAAAAATGCTATTGCCAGTGAAGCACAAAAGTTCAGATCTCTGAGCTTGAAACGGCAGCACCTGAGCAAGCAGCAGTCACACCCATTATCACGACAGAAAGCGATTTTCTGCATAAGAGGCCAGCCCGTCTCAAGGAAAAGTAATCACACAATCATGACAAGTGAAAAAGAACAAAGCCTGCAGGAGCCATGAAAATATCTTCCCTTCTCTGAGAACATACTCCCTTCTCCTGAGGTATGGCAGCCCCTGAGAAGGTAGGCACCAAGAAGCCTAGATTTACCCTCTCCAGAAAATCTTTTTGTCAGATGCCTCTGGAAAGCTGAGAAAATGCTATTTTGGGATTTGGCTCTAAGGTTAGGTAACCAGTAGACTCTCATTCTGGAGGAAGAAAAAAAGAACAGCATTCCTTCTTTAGATTTCAATGTTAGATGGGGAAGGGAATGCTTCTGACAGTGCTTGGTGTTTTTGTGAACCAAAGTTCCTCTCATAATGGCAGGCATGGGCCTTTTGGGTAAAGGTTATTTTCTTGCTCTTGCTCTACGTTGGTAGGCACCTCATAAGGCAAAATGATTGAAACAGCATCTTGAAGTGTTAATAAGAAAATGACTCAGTTCCCAAGTCAGAGAAGTGCTAAGTTCATCTGAAAGATGTTCTGCTATAATACCGCGGGTCAATGTCTAGGTGGGGTGCTCCAAGGACTTGTCTGGAAATACACATTTTATACATCTTTTAAAATTACATCTGGCCTAAAAATATTTATTGTTCAATAATACATTCATTTTAAAAATGTTTCTTACACCTATAAATTGTCCCAGCCCAGAATTCTAAGTGCAAAAATGTCAGTGTCTGGCACATAGTAGGAACTTAATCAACATTTGTTAAATACATATTAGATATATGAAGAATGTAAGAATCAAGTAAAAATATCAAGAATGTGGGTGTTTGGAGAAAATTGTTTCCTTTTTATTGCATCATTTTCTTCTTAAGAAAATTAAGAAGAAATTACAATTGCCATATTGCTTTTTCTTGTGGGTGATATCAACCACAAATAGCAAGATAGTTTTGGAGTCATGAAGCAAACTTCCCTGCTAAGATCTGGGTAAGGTTTTGGCTGCGAAGGGTCTAATAAAGCTCTTGAAGCTTCCCCTAAGAGCTCACAGAAGACTCAAACACCCTACTACTTTCAACTCGACAAATCCAATTCATTTTAACAAACAGTTTCTAAGTGTCTACTATGTGCAAGGCCCTGTCCTCAGTATCTGTTAGGTGCAGCCCTCAATGAGTATAAAGAAATATGTATGTTTGGGGGTTGAGGGTAAGGGTGTGGGAGTTGTGGGGGTAGGGAGAAAGGAAAGAAGCTTCAAGTATACATCCACCCCTGTCTCCAAATATACTCCTCGCCCTAAAAGAAAGGTCATTTTAATGTTGTAATTACATATGTTTCCTGGCTTTACCATTACACCTTAAGAAAATAGCACCAAAGGTAGGGGTGGGGTGCTAGAACTCAATGAGTCCACTCTGGAACAAGTAGCATGGGTGGAACTTGAACTTTGACAAGACTGAAGCAGATGGCAAGGCAAGGTACCGTGTTACCTGGGTACATTCTTGTAAGCATTTGGACAGCCAGTCAAACACAAAGAAGAGCCCAATTATAGCAAATTAATTCTGCATAGAGATTTTATTTTAATAATCAACTGGCAGTCTTAAGTTAAATACCAAATAGAGCAGATATAAAGATTTTTGGGGAAAAAAATGTGAGGTAGCAACTCCAAAGTAGGTATCAATACTTTCCTCAATTATCTAGATTTTTAGCAACTATCTTAGTAAACACTTAAATCTTCTTTCAACGCAGGAGATCAATGCTTCCATAAAAGTCAGAAAATTGATAATGTTTGTAAGAACTATAAATTTGTAAGAACTATATGGGCCGGGCGCGGTGGCTCACGCCTGTAATCCCAGCACTTTGGGAGGCCGAGGCGGGTGGATCACAAGGTCAAGAGATCGAGACCATCCTGGTCAACATGGTGAAACCCCGTCTCTACTAAAAATACAAAAAATTAGCTGGGCATGGTGGCACGTACCTGTAATCCCAGCTACTCAGGAGGCTGAGGCAGGAGAATTGCCTGAACCCAGGAGGCGGAGGTTGCGGTGAGCCGAGATCGCGCCATTGTACTCCAGCCTGGGTAACAAGAGCGAAACTCCGTCCCCCCCAAAAAAAAAGAACTATAAATTGCTTGGGTTCATGCTCTTCCTAGTATGTAGTACTTATAAAAGAACTGATATAGATGAATAGGAAATACTGATTGTTTCATGTTTACGATGTAAGAAGAGCATCAACTTCTCAACATCAAGATAAGCAAATGCCAAAATCAGCTCAGAAGAGAACTTTTCAGAATAAGGAGCCTTCTTTAAAAGTCTTAGCCAAAACTATTACAGAAATGATAGTCTCTTAGTCATGATTTATAAACAGAAATTGTACCTTCGTAGCAATTATAGAGGATAAAGTCAAAGCAGAATTTACAGCCTCTTGCTAACAGCCTAATTTAAAATGGATAATCTTCCCTATATTTCCCCCAAAGTACCTTTTAAAGGACTCACTCTGCTATCCAAACAACTTGCAAATGCGTTCGGTAAGTTGGTCTATAGTATTTATTCTCTTTCCTGTTATTGACTCAAGATCTATTTCTCACTATTTGCTTTGTGCTCATACTTCTGCCAAATAAAATATTAATTGCATTTTTAGCTGCACTGCTGATGATCAAAGAACTCTGATATGTCAAGCTAAACTGATAGAAATAGCATCCATTAACATATTTATAGGTTCAGAGCTTCTAGAACATAATTATATCAATTAATTACTTGACAGTACTCTACATTACAGGCTGAAAAAGGCAACTGTAGTGACATTTACTCACAATGAAGTTTTTTTTTTTTTAAGTAATAATTTTTTTCTAAAGAAGATTCTATCTAAAGGAAATAAGGCAAGAGAGCTCATATATCTATGTGGTCACAAGACTGGATTTTTAAGGAATGCACTCACTAACTTTGCAACAGAATGCTCACAAAATAAATGAGATGGCACATCCACAGTGGTTTAAAATAAAATAATGTCTTAAAAGTATTACAGAGAAATTTAATTACCATGTTAGAGTTCTAAGAGTGACATTCTGAAGCTGGTAATTCTTGATAATAAGATTCCAAGCAATGATTTTTTACTTTCAAATAAACTTTTAGTATTACATAGGACCAAAGCATTTGGAATTACATACTTTTCTGAACATGCAATTCTAACACAAAGAAATTAAAGCTGTCCAGGGAAAATGCTCTTGAGATGTTGGAAATTAATAGAACAATTATTCTGTGGATCTACCAGCTGTGCGAGTCCTGAATCTGCCAGCCACATTTAGTATATGTATCATAGAAAGGACAGTAACACGCACTTGACTCCTCTTGACCAGTTAATCAGCATGCAAAATGACGGCTTCCCATAATAACTTCAGCACCGGACCCAAACACATTCTCTTTTCAGCAAAGAATGAAGTCATTTAAAAAGAAAATCACACAAGCTGGTTTCATGATTTCAGCACGAACACAGCCAGGATGTAAGGACAGAAAGCAAAGCTGAGTATACCTGTACATATGTATCTATACATATTTCACTGAGTTCTTTGTTGCTTGACAATAAATTGTAAAGGCAGTCATATTTGAAAGTAAAAACCATTAAACTGTGTTTATAGGATACTGCAACAGACTTGCTGAGGAAATAACAAGGAAAGCACGATACCTTTAGTAAGTCGCCTCAGAATTTGACAACGGCATTTAAAAGAGACAGCTATCATTCTTGCTCACTGCCTTCTGTGGCAAAGTGTACTCAGGGCTCTGCTCTGGTGGCTGCAGCAGCAGCAGCATATGAATTCCTTGCGCACATGCCAGGAGAAAGGTAGTCCCAGCGGGGAGTGACAAAGCTTAATTCCTCTTGGCTGATGCAGAGGTCCGCTACATGTCATCTGGCAAAGCTGTGTCATTCACTACTACCACCACCCCTTCCCGCCACAGCCTCCTCCCCCTTCACAATCACAATGGCTTAGAAAGTAATGCCGTTTCGATAGCAACAAAGCACCAAATTGTATAAAGCAGGGACGATGCTGGGAGAGGAGCCATTCCATAAATCTAACGCTAAGCACTGAGCAGTGCATTCTGTTTTAGGCAAAGGGCTATGTAACTAGTCAGTTCAGCCACCATCAGCCCCTTTCCTTCTCAGCATCAAGTCAGTATCTTTATATGTCTCATTCAATGAAAAATGCAAGTGAAATGCTTGCACTCCTACTTCAGGAAGCAATGCATGGATCATATATTATGTTCTTTAAATTAAAAAAAAAAGGAAATAAAAAGAGGGAGGATAGTTTATATTTGGGATTGAGGAAAGAATCATAGTTTTGCTTACAGAAGGGAAGCAGCTCTAGGACAGAGACCTCTTTGGTACTTTAGGAACGTATGAGAGTCAAGGCAGTGTTTGTTTATGGAGGGAATACAAGAAAGGATTCCGGCTAGGCAGACAATCAGGCAGATGGAGTCCCAGCCCCTTTAATCACCCTTCCAAAAAAGGACTTGGCTGGAAAGCAACACCGTCAAGACTATTTCTAAAGATACCAGAAATAAAAGCAAACAAGGCCAAGTATTTCTATTTTTAATATACCTTATTATATGATTTCCCAAACAACCCTCCCCAAAACCATTCTTCTCATTATGCAAATAAAAGGGTCTTGCGACACGGCAGATATTTGTGACTATCTGCTCCAATGGAGTGAAGAGCAAATTAACAAACGCTTCACAATCCATTCACAAAGTGACAAGAAGGCGGAGCACACCTCCTCATCTGCCAGCAGCATCCTGCTCACTATACAGTCAATACAAACTAACATTTGGTATGGAATTTTAATCAAAATTCAGAATCCTCCCACAGGAGTTAACACAAACATTCGGGACCAAAAAAAAAAATTAGACAGTTGGCCAGGAAGTTTACGTTAAAAAAAAACAAAAAAAACAAAAAAAAACCAATTAGTCAAAATGAAAAGATATATCACTGTCTATACTACTTGATTAATATTTCTAGGACCTTATGAATTATTCATACAGTTTTATTCTCTGCTCCTCAGGCTGTGAAAAACCTTTCAAGCTGGCTTCTAAAATAACTTCCAATTTTTCAAATGTAGTGGTAAAACTTTCTCTTCATTCATAAATTCAATATGAACCCAAACAATTTCAATCTATTGCTATTGAAATGTTTATGCTTTGTATTTTGAGTCCAACAGAAAAATAATTTGTGTGTGAAAAACATCTGAATATCATAAGCATCTACTTCAAAGGTTTTTGAAAAGAACAGAATTCTTTTACCAAGGATGGTCTAGCTAAAGCAACCACTAATCAATAGAAAATACTATATTAAATGGACGGTAGTACAAAATCAAATTTTTATAATTGTTCTGATTAGCATAAATCTTTGAATTTCAACCCATACTATGTTCATCTCTATTAGGCTATCCCTAGACATAGTTTAGCCTCCTTGATATTTTTTGCTTTAAGTAGAAATATACCTTAGTACTAGAGAACTGAGTTACTAGCTAAAGTGAGATAAATATTCATAGTTAGCTCTAAGATTCTCCTCCAAATCTAACAACTTTCCTAAGATCCAGGGACTCAGAATATGCAGCTGTCAAATACTATTTAGTAGAATCTTGCCTGTGGACCACCACCACCCCAGCCCAGTCTAGTCAAATAAAACTCAGAAACATACAGGAATCTCTTGCCCCTCTGCTATTATGCAGACTCAGATCCAATTTGCTTTTTCCTTATGACTAAAATGATCAAATATTTTCCCCTTTTCCTAACATGCTTACTTTTTTTTTTTTTTTTTTTTTTTTTTTAAAAAAAAAATATTTTTTCCTAGGCTGGAGTGCAATGGCGCAACCTTGGCTCACCATAACCTCCACCTCCTTTTTTTAAAAAAAAAAAGCTCTGTCCTCCAGTCCTAAGAAAGGTCTTCAGAACTACTAAAATGTCCTATTTCTTTGGCAGAGGAAATAACCCATTGGGGGTTCTTTGAGAGCTTTCTGAGAGCCCAAACTAGGGGATTTGTTTCTCTCTTTGAATACTGTGGCTGCCAATCCATATCTATCTTATTAGCCTGCCCAGGCTCAGCCCCAGGAATCTTACAGGAATGGAGCCTCCTGGCGTAACTCTTTTCAAGAAAATGAAGGAATCCACCAGGTATTCCCTCTTTTTCCATTTCTGGCCTCACCAGTGCTTGGACATTTCCTGGGGAGCCACTCCCAGGTCAGCCTTCTTGCCCCAAACCCTTTGTTCTCCCTTTGCCTAATGCAAGCTTAGGCTCCCATCCTGAACTCTAGCACTGGTAAAATGCCTTCCTGCAGTGCAAGCTTTCTATCTCAAAATGTATCGAACTGTAGGATGAGGGTCTCAAGTGGCCAAGCTAACTGGTGGAATTTGAACCACAGGCTCCTAACATGAGCCATCACTAGGCAGAGTGACCTACATTTCTTGGCTACCAGATCAATATAAGCAAGTGTTTTTGGGACCTGTCTTGAACATGTTATTTATGGTGGCTCAGCTGTCTAGATGGTTCAAACTTTACAACATGCTTTGTAAGGCCACAAAGTAGGGATTACAGGAAAAAAATTGTACAAAATATAGATTTAAGCTCCAGTGTGGTCTGGAGAAGAATGAGCGAGCTAGTTCGAGAGGTTTATTCCTCTTAAAAAACACACACACAAACATCTCAATATATGAAACAATGGGTTTGCTGAATTCAGGGCAGACTAATCACTTAAGATGACAATTCTTATTTCAGGGTTTAAGGTATTAGTTTGGCTAAGGTATAATAAAAGCGTACAATGTTTATATAGAATTTAATGAATTAGAAAGCACTTTCACACATAATGCATCATGGCGCAACTCTGCTGTAGGTTTTTGATTCAGAAAAGGAAAACTGGTTTCAAAGAAGGTGTTTTTTATCAAAGTCATTCAGCTAGTAAGTGGTAAAGAAAAACAGCTTCTCACACCTGGCTAATTATTCTTTCTCCTCCTCTTTCTCACTGCTTCCTTGCCACCTGTACAAGATGTGATCTAGTTCACAGGGGGGACAAATTCAATTAATAAAGCACCTTTAAGTGCAGTTATATTTTGACAGAGGGCAACAGTAGTGCCTATTGCCTTTTCGCCTGCTCATGCCCATGTCCCTCTGAAGCATAGCTAATTGTTCTAGGACCACCCTGACCAGGAGGAACCACAAAGAGGTGACAGTTAAGACAGGTACCTTCTGGTAAAATACTATTATGTATCAAGTGTTTACCAGGAATCGCTTCTCGCTGTGTGGTTTGCCCTGACTGGCCTGTGTCATGCTGGTTTTGAAATATTTTGAGTATCACCTCCAGTGACAATGTAGTACTAATTTTATCACAAGAAGGGGGTGTGGGTTGTGTTGTGTGGACAAAGAAAACCTTGAGATTGGCTCAAAGATTCTAATATATTCTCAAAACCAAAGAATTCCACAGCTTCTTCGGTGGGTAGCACACATAGCCTCATAATCTTATTCTAATTTTCTCATTTCCTTGATTCTCCTCCACTGCATTCATTCTTCTAAATAACACGTCCACCCCAAAAATAAACAGTGCTGTTTGCAGATTCTTCTGATTCTTAGCAAGCAAGAATCATCATAAACCAAAAATGTCCTGCCATATGCCTAAACCTGGGAATTCATTTTGCAAAAAACCAAAACTAATAAGGTTAATCCCACAAATACTCAACTATTTTATTCATCAGAATAAATTTTATTAAAGTACCAAAATAATTTGCACTTTCTTCATTTTAACTTCATAAATGTTTGTTACAAAATACACCTGATAGATCCCACTTATTTGCTTATTTAACTATTACATTTCTTTTTCTTTGAATGTAATTGCTTAAAAATGCTTAACATGCTTAGCTCATTATTTAAACAGCACAGAACATCCTGACTTGGCTAGTATTGAATATACCCCACACCCCTACACCGCAACATGAAGGTTGTGCATTTTCCAAATCCGCAGGGTATTTTAGAACACAGTGTTCTTGGAAGTCTTAAAATGTAACTCTCACCCACTTTGTCAGCTCCTTACAGACAGCCTCATGGATTCATTCTTAGCTTATTATAATCGGGCATTTTAATTTTCCTTTTCAAAGATGCCAAAAGCAACTATGAGCCTCAAACATGCTATAATTCTTGTGACCACTGTCTGCTACTTAGTTCAACTAGTGTGTGTCAACATAAGCTGAAACTTAAGGTCAGACAAGGGAGGTGTACCCTGAACAGAGCTTGCCAGTGATGAGCTGTCATGGAGGACTATTAAAAAAGCAAGACCCAATTTGCTGACACAGGTTCTAAGGGTGCAAAAAGTTGGTGTAATTGCCCAAGATAGAATTCATTAGGCATTTTTAAAAGCAAATATCTTATGAGAAAACAATTTTGTAGAAGTAATGATGCCCTTTAGGAAGTGTCATTAGGACACACTCTTGCAAATCTGGGGTGATTAAAAAACACTTAGTAGCTCAGAGCCGCTGGTGTGTTGTGATAAAAAAGGGTGGGTATAATTCACACTTCATTTGTTATTTGCTTATCTAGGCAGGGCTCTGATGCCCATCATAGTGTCAAGGAAAGAAGACTGTCTCCACTGAACATGAGGAGGCCAGGAAAGCTCCTGTGATTGTAACAATGTTAAACATTCATCAGCTAAAACCATCTGGTAGAAAATGTTAAAGAATAGAACATGTAGAAATTGAGGAATGCTTGTACAAGAGGAAAAAACTACCAGAATTAATCCTCCTAAAAGCCTAGGTATGTCCAACTGTTTACAGAGGCATTATGTAGAAAAGGATGGTGTAATGGCCAAAAGCACAGTTTAGAATCAAATTGCCTGACTTTGAATCCTGCTTTTGCCACTAAATGGCAGCATGACCTTGGGCAAGTTTCTTAACCTTTCTGTTCTTCATTTGCAAAATGGTAAAAATTATTTCTAGGCTTGTTTGAATGGTAAACTGAGTTTATCTGTGTAACGTGCCTAGGACAGAGAGTAGTAAAAGCTTTTATTAGCCGCTATGTATTCGGTAGGAAATACAATTGTACAATTTGGCACGCACTTACGGAACCCAGACTCTTCCTTACATTAGCACCATGTGATTAGTATGGATTGGTTTGGTCAGAGAAATCATAAGCAGGTGGAGTTGGGATTAACAACTATAATGACCCCTTTTCCACAAAGTTTTCCATGATTACAATGGCATGAAGTGATTCCTCCCCTTTTATTCCTGCAACCTCTTCCTGCTTTCACACCTCTTCTTTCTCTGCCCCTAAATGCTGGAATTTCCCCCAAGCTCTGTCATAGCATCTTGGACACCTTCTTCAGCATTTTATCCTCTCCCAGGACTCCAGCAATGACATCTCTGCTTTGACTCCCAAATCTCAACTGTCAGCCCAAATTACTCTCTCGTTTAAAACTCCCTTCCCTTGGCAGGGGACAGTGGCTCATACCTGTAATGTCAGCACTTTGGGAGGCCGAGGAGGGCAGATCACTCGAGGTCAGGAATTCAAGACCAGCCTGGCCAACACGGTGAAACCCCATGTCTACTAAAACCACAAAAATTAGCCAAGCATGGTGATGTGCACCTGTAATACTAGCTACTTAGGAGGCTGAGGCAGGAAAATCATTTTAACCCAAGAGGCAGAGGTTGCAGTGAGCTGAGATCATGCCACTGCTCTCTAGCCTGGATGACAAAGTGGGACTCTGTCTCAAATAAAATAAAATAATAAAATAAAATAAAATAAATAAAACTACCTTCCCTCATCCTTGAGTCCAAAGGGCAGCCTTCATAACCATCTCCAACTAGATTTGAACTGAATCAAGCTCCATTTTCTCCCCAGCAAGATGCACATTCCTCTTCCATGAGCTCACTGCATCATCACCCACTTTCTCAAGCCCACCTTTAAAATCCTTAATATACTCCCACCTAACTGCTAGCATCCTGGTCCAGACCTTCACGGTTACTGTGCACAAGAGTGTTCTGCTACAGACATTTACTGATTATTTTGTTCTAGGCTCTGGGGTTCTGGGCCACACACAGGGCGTCTTCCTTGTAACTCATCCCAAAATCAGGGCCAGCACTTGCTTTTATTTTTATGAACGTCTGGATATTTCTTTAAGGGCCCATGGTAGTACTACTCTTCAAATTTTGTAGTGCTAGTCAAATTTTGTTCTTTTTTTAGGGCTAAATTAATAAGTACTTTAATATAAATAATCTCATGGATTTAGGATGTCATACAGCCTAGTTATGTCAGATACTTGTGACCAATAATTTGCAGACAACCTGGAAGATAAGCATATTATTTGAAGAATAAGGTAAAGCAGAAAACCCAATAGGCAGAGGTTCTATATTTATTAAAATTAAAAAGATGAATTTTCAATACATAGACTACAGCTGTCTTAAAAGAACGTTCATTTTCCACACTCCCAGGATATAGTGGTGGTGGGCTTATGTGCTACTAGGAAGGAAAGAAACACAATTGATTCAAAAACCCAACCTCAACCATAAGGAGTAGTGATGTGCGCATGGCAGCTAGGTTACATCAAGGGAAGAGATGAGATATGAGATTTCTAAAAGAGGTTGGATAAAGTGGTTTACTGACAGTACTCCCTCCATACCCAGCCTATCACCCTTTCTTGTTTTATTGTATTCGCATATCACTAATCACCATCTAACACACTACCCATTTTAATTATTTTTCTGTTTGTTGTCTGCTGCCCTCTGCCCAAGGCTTTTTTTTTTTTTTTTTTTTTTTTTTTTNTTTTTGGTCTATTTTGTTCATTGTATAGAACAGTACCTAGCACACAGCCAATGTTCAATAAACTTTTGTCAAATAAATAAATGTGAAAGGATTTCCCTTCTATTGGACCTCTTTTATATGCAATACTGTTTGTAAAGCTATTATGGAAAAGATGAAGTTCATAAATTACTTTAAAAAAATAAGTCTGCCACTTTAACAGAAAATTCTTCCAAACAACATGATTCTTGAATGTCACCTGTTTGCAGAGGAGAAAAAGGAAAAGGGATGTGTCCTGTGCCCGCCTTTCCAGAGCACACCCCAGATTCATTCCTGGTGCTTCTGACAAGATCATAAGGACCCGGTTGTTCTCCAAATATGAAGAAACATATTACCCAGCTAGTGTTTCACTGAAGTCAGAGGCAGCAAGAGCAACAAAGAAAAAAGCAGAGTAAAAGATGCTAAAATTAAAAACTTGGCTTGGCTCTGTGAATGGAGTAAGTACCAAATACACATTCATCCTGATAGTATATTCTGGTCTAACATGCATAATTATAGCCTGTCAAGGACATAATGTATCCGTAAAGTAATTCGTGTGTCTGTTTTTGGAAGGTCTAGTAACACATTGCTAAAAACTGTAATTCCATCTTCAACAGGGTTTTGAACTATAACAACCTTCACCTTCTTGCTGTTCCAGCTGCTATTTTGATGACTTTCATTTTGTAGTACAGGAGTTAAGTTTTCCATAGTAAGAATGAATGTATTAAAAACAAACTATGAGGCCAGGCACAGTGGCTCACACCTGTAATCTCAGCACTTTGGAACACTGAGGCAGGAAGATCACTGGAGTCCAAGAGTTTGAAACCAGCTTGGGCAATACAGAATTGCCCAAACTCTACAAAAATATTTTAAAAATCAGCGGGCATGATAGCACACACCTGTGGTCCCTGCTACTCAGGAAGCTGAGATGGGAGGATTGCTTGAGCCTAGGTGGTTGAGCTGTAGTGAGCCATGATTGTGCCACTGCACTCCAGTCTGGGTGAGACAGCAAGACCCTGTCTCAAAAAAAAAAAAAAAAAAAAAGCTACAATAAAGCCTCCTCAATTCTAATACACATTAGTCATTCCAATAAAACTGTACTGACAATATTTTAAGGTATCCTAGAATATATCTAGAATATATATTGACATAATTATCTTTTCTGATGCAATGAAGTAGAAAAACTCTCACTCCTTCAAGCAATGTGTACTATGAGTCACCAAAACACATGCAATTAGGTGACAAATGCTAACACCTAGAATATTTTAATCAAATGTTACTAATTGTAATCATGGTGGAAAGTAAGGAAAAGTAAAATTAAATATGGGAAATAGCAGAGCTGAAAGATGTCTAAGGAGTTAGAGCCTCAGGTTAAAGTTCTGACGCAGTTACATACTGGCTGTTTCACCTTAAGTAAAAGTGACTGAGCACATCCCTCATGCCAGCCACCATGAAGGGCCCTGGATGTAAAAAGGTGAAAAAGATGCAAATCCTCTGCTGGAAAAGCACATTCGTAGGGAAAGTTCTAACTCACAATACTAAACATGTAGTTCTGAATTCTAATTTACAAGCCACAGAACCTATTTATACAAAAGGTCAGTTAATCCACATGAATTGCTTATGCTTAAACAGCATCAAGGCCTCCTTCCTCTTCAGGGAATTATAGCACCTTGATTTTCTTTTGCAGACCCACTCTTGGTCCACGTGGTGTGCATTCCCCTACCTCTACCCCTCCAGGAGTGGGTATCAAGGCTAAGTGGAACATACAATCCCTTAGTCACAGGGACTGGTCCAGAAATAGGCAGTCACACAAACCATGCTAATGAGATGTAATCCCAGGACTTTTGTTAGAACTACTGTAAAGAAGATAGTCTGCATTCCACTGGGAAGGGTAGGTTATGTGCTTGGAGTTGCTACTGTATCATCATGTGGGAAAAGCTGACTTTGAATCATATCAAGACAGATGAAAATGGAGTCAAGGGATGAAGAGTGACAGATTCCTGGAGATGCTGTTGGAATATCCGGATTTATCCATTCCTAAATCCTTATACACTGGACTTTTTGGTTACTTGGGTCAGTATGGTCTCCATTTTGCTAATTTAGTTTGAGTTGGATTTCTGTCACTTGGGATCAAAGAGTCTTGGCTAATAATTTTTAAGCTTTAGATTCTTGATCTGTAAAATGAGGGAGCTGTGTCTCTAAAATTCCTTACAGTTCTACACTTCTATTACAATACAAAATTTATCAATTTTACTGAGTTGCTGCAATGATCAAGTGAGAGAATAAATAGGAAAGCACTATATCAATTTTCAAGCACTTTACAAAGACTAGGAATGTCTATGAATACAATAATATTCAAGTGTGTGTGTGTGTGTGTGTGTGTGTGTGTGTGTGTGTACCAAAAAATTAGGAGGCTCTAGAGTCCATCCCATTTGTAATACAATAATACAAAAAGCATAAACTCAGAAAACAAGAAAGAAAAAGGTCTCACTCTTAGGCTTCTCTCTCAGGAAATCTACATTTTACCAAAGTCTCAAAGGTTTCTGCTAACCATATCCTGTCTTCCTAAGTTCATTACTAAAACCCAGAAGGGCCCTTTTCTTTCCCTTAAAAAATAGTGGCTATTATTTTCCACCTTTATTTCCATAAAAGTGACATCAAAGGGCTCCTTGATGTTTTGCAAACACTTTCAATCACTGATCACTGACTCTGAAAAAAAAAAGTTAAGGCATTTTATTTCCTTCAAAGGAGGAAACAACCCTCTAATAGTGTCTAAAGGGGAAAAAAGGCTCTATAAAAATGGACGGAGTACAAAACGGGAAGAGAAGTCAGTGCTGAGGAATATTCTTCACTGGGTCTCTTCCCCTCATTAGGCACCTTCTTAACATCCAGGTGCAGAAGCCCCCTGCCATCCAGCAAGTACGCCTATCCTTTCAGGTTTGCACAGCTGTGCAGTCGGGCGAGCAGCTACTAGGGGGCAGCAAAGGATCAGAAATGGGAGTGCAGGGCTCAGGCAGGCTGGCTGGGAACTGACCAGATGACCAAACTGAGCCCAGATACTTGAAGACAACCTTGGTCCAGTTTCCCGTCACAAGACAGGAAGGAGCATGGGATCCCTCAAAGTTCTTAGATGACTACAGCAAAGCTTGTGCTGACAGTAAACAGAACACTTAGCACAGTATCTGGTGACAGGAGCAGAGGCTGAGTTGTCAAAAAACCAGGAGCATAGGAGAAAGCCAAGGGAGAGCCAAAGTCCAAGAAAAGCAGGACGAAGGTTAGGGGAACCTGGGTTCTGGCCAGAATTCTGGGAACCAATTAAGTCAACTGGTCATGATGACTGTCATCATCTTTTCCATAATCATTATCATTGTCATAATCATCATCAACATGGCTAGCACACCCTTACTTCTCTGTGTGCTAGTCATGGCCTAAGCCTATATATACATTTCAAAAGGCATATGCAGGAGAAACAATTTTACCTAGCTTTACTGAGATATATTTGGCATAAAATAAAAATTGTATACATTCAAGGCATACAACACGATGATTTAATACACATATATACTGTGAAATGATGACCACAATCAAATTAATTAACAATTCATCATCACTCAGTGGTGGGGGTCATGGGGGCACTTAAGATATCCTCTCTTAGTAAATTTCAAGTAAGCAATACAGTATTATTAACTACAGTCACCATGTGGTACATTAGATCTCCAGAACTTAATCTTTCGTAATTGAAGTTTGCACCCTTCGATCAACATAATCCCACTTCCCCCACTACCAGACCCCTGGCAACCACCATTCTACTCTGTTTTGACATTTTAATTCATTTTAATTTTAAAATTATGTTTATTTATTTATTTGAGACAGGATCTTGCTTTCTTGCCCACACTGGAGTACAGGGGCATGATCATGGCTCGCTGTAACTTCAACCTCCAGGGCTCAGATGGTCCTCCTGTCTCAGCCTACTGAGTAGCTGAGACCACAGGCACATGCCACCATGCCTGGCTAATTTCTTCTATTTTCTGTAGAGAAGGGCTCTCCCTATGTTGCCTAGGCTGCACTTGAACTCCTGGGCTCAAACAATCCTCCTGCCTTGGTCTCCCAAAGTGCTAGGATTAAAGGCATGAACCCTGCATTCAGCCAAATTTGACTTTTATAGGTTTCCCATATAAGTGAAATCACATATTGGTCTCTCTGTGCCTGGCTTATTTCGCTTAACATACTATTCTCCAGGCTTATCTAGTTGTAGGAAATGGCAAGATTTCCTTCTTTTTGTGCCTCAATAACATCATACACACACACACATCCTTCCACCGCCACCATATTTTCATCTACTCATTTCTTGAATGACAGATTGTTTCCATATACTGGCTATTGTGCAATGGACACAGGGGGTGCAGGTATTTTTTCAAGATACTGATTTCATTTTTTGGGGATATATACCCAGAAGTTGGATAACCGGATTGTGTAGTACTATTTTTCTTTTTTTGGACCAAGCATAATGGCTCATGCCTATAACCCCAAGACTCTGGGAGGCCAAGTCAAGAGAACCGATTGATCTCAGGAGTTTAAGACCAGGCAACATAGAAAGAACTTGTGTCTAATAAAAATTTTTTAAAAATTAGCCAGGTATAGTGGTGTGTGCCTATAGTCCCAAGTACTTAGGAGTGTGGGGCAAGAGGATTACTGGAGCCCAGGAGTTTGAAGCTGCAGTGAGCTATAATCCTGCCACTGCAGTACAGCCTAGGCAAAAGAGCAAGACCCAGTGTCCAAAAAAAAAAAAGTTTAAGAACCTCCACACTGTTTTCCTAATGATTTTACTAATTTACATTTCCACCAACAGTGTACATAGGTTCCCTTTCTCCAGGCCAGCCAGCTATGCTATTTGCTCGATTGAAGAAATACAAGAATTAGTCAAAGGTAATTTTCATTTTATTAGATTTTTGCTTCACATTTTAACTTTTAAATTAACCTCCACAATTCAACTCCAGTGCAACCACTACTAAATTCAATGACCTTCTAAACCAAACTTAATTTGTCATTTCTCATAGTCAAGGTTTTCTTCAAGCAATGAGCCTTCAGTCATTTATATCTGTGGTCCTTGCTGACAGCAAAAGCACAAACTGTTAGAAACATTAGGTTTGTACAAGTCCTGTGATTTATACTTAGGCCTAATAAGAAAAAAATGTCAAATGCCTACACTAGAGTTTCTTTCATAAAGCAAGGGGAAAAGTCTAAGTAGTTCATTAAAAATACAACAAGAGAAATTTACTTTCAAGTTTTTACAAGGAATTAAAAAATAAATATACTTTTCCAAAATTAGATCCATCAACTTTTTGTCTTTGTTATATAGATCTCTGAATGGTTCTTAAAGGTTGTCTATGTTATCAAGCCTGGAATTCAACAATGCTCCCATCATGCCCTTACCCACTAATTCTTCCAAAATTTTGGTGGTAAGTCCCAGTGGTGAATGAAAGCATCCTCTTTACAAGCATTTTTTATGCTAAAGCTACCTTTCTTTTGCCTTTATATCTTAAAATAAAATACTTTATTTTAAAAAATGACATTAAAATAGTCCCTAGGAAGAGTCCTTCCACATATTCTCTCCCTGAACTTGTCTGGGGAGGGAAATACAGGGGCTTAAACTGATGAAAAGGGACTCACAGTTCTCCATGAACTATTTTGCAGAAGCATATGCTAATGGAAATGCACCAACCCCTAAGACCCACTGCTCACAAGAAGCATCATAAAACTGGTGAGCTGATGAGAGCGCAAAGCTATAAAGTAACAGCCGAATTTATTTTTTTAAAAAAACATAGAAGGTATCTTCCAAGTAGAAAATTAGAGAACCATTTGATATAATTCACGGCATATGACAGCTTTAGAGTAAATTTATACCCTGCTTTTTTCTCCCTCCCTCAGTTTTCCATTATCGATCTCTCAGCAGGATTTGGGTTTCGGCATTGGCACCACTAGACAGAATTGGAAACAAGTTTATTCTGCAAATTACTGGATGCTTCCATGTCATAATCTCAACCTCATTTCTCAGACACAGATTCTAGGTTGCAGCTGCAGATTAAAGTCAATTCTCTAACATTACAACTGTAATTTCTCACTTATTTCAGGAGTTTCTATTGTGTAACCCTGTAGGAAGTCTCACTCATTTGAGAAAGTTCAAATGAAACAGGAATTTGAGTGGAGAATTAAGCTGTCCCTTCCTTTCTCAACACTGCATCTACATTGGCATCTTACTATAATACAACTCTTTGACTGCTGTGATGACAGGCAAGGCCAAACTACTCAGGAGACAAAAGATAAGGCCCATCTATCACCATTATTTGGCTATCTCATCTAGCAAATGATTTATGATCTATTCATTTCAGAGGAGATTTAAAAAAACAAAGATTGAATAAAGCATGTCTGGTGATACATAAAAATGAGATGAGATGCATTTTACAGAAGACCTGGGGCTGACTGCATTTGGTCAGAAGTGCCACATGGTCATGCCAGAGAGAAGGGGATTTGTCTGGGACCACTAAGCACTACAGCTGAGGATTATTTGAAAAGCAGCCAGTACCCAGAGCATCCCAGAGGCAGTCAGGACAGCACAGTACTAAGAGTGTGGGCTCTGGGGCCAGACTGCCTGGGTTTGAATCTAGGAGATGAGCTACGACAAGTTACTAAATATCCCTGTGCCTCAATTTCTCTAGCTACTCATAGGATTGTTAAAGAATTATTTCATCAGTCATGATTTGTACTGATGAGTCCTGACCTAGAACACTACCTAACATATAACAAATGCTAGAAACCACTAGTAACTTAACTTCATAGGGTGTTGAGAATGGTTCAGGAGTTATGAATAAAGTGTTTAGGATTGTGCTTGACACATAGTAAGTGCTAGGGCATTAGTCATTATTACTATGAATGTTGTTATAATAGTAACCAATAATAAGTAGTACTAGGGTTCCTTAACATGGTATGTCCCAAGAGAGTCAGGTAATGAGCTTATGAATGTCAGGCTGATGTCTACACTCAAGTTACTGGCTGCTCCAGGGCCACATATGACCTGTAAGTACACTCATTTTGCCCGAGCTACGTTTAGAAATGTTTTAAATTGTTTGCACACTTCAGAAATGTCTATAGTTCATTGAAAGTTATGGGTTTGTGGCTTCTCTTTAAAAATCAAACACTCATTCCACACTGGGCCTGCACTTCTGCATGGCCACTCTCAGCTGGGGCTGAACAATGGCTGCCTCTTTGTATATCTGGGGTATACATTCTCCAGGTCACACCAGTCCCAACCAGGGTTCCTTCATTCACTGTTATCTGCCTGGTCCTTGTAGGCACCTGAGTTTGCTGTCCTCCTCCCTTGAATCTATTTCAGGACTTCTGGGGTGATATGCTCTCAGACAGAATTTTTTAACACATTCTGGACCTATCTGAGAATATGATTTTACTGAAGCTCTCCCCAGTAAAATGCACACAAATTTTTATGTTCATATGACAATTTCAAGGGAACCACAGACTCCCTAAAGCCCACTCATGGAATACCTTCCCATTTTAAGGGTTTATTGATGGGCAGGAAAATTCCATTAATCCTCATTCTCCATTAGATCACTATTGTATCTCACACTGTTACAGGGGAATCCCATGATTTCAAAAATAGAAATTATACAGATACAGAAAATGAAGGACTATGCTTAGGAAGAGTAAATCCTTTGAACTGATGATAAATTTAGTGGTTGCTTTGATTGCACTCAAATTTGGCATCTTTATAATAAAACACCATAGCAACTTGCTATCTAATTTCACCTCCTAAACAATTCTCAATTCTGCTACCCCTTCTCCAGATCTCTTAGCACTGTCAGGACTACTGCCAGCCCAGATGGTACTATTCTGAGCAGCAGAAAAAGCATCTCTTCCTTAAGACATTTTACTGCCATCTGCTGGGGAAAATGTGTCATACTAACTGCATAGATGCATCATGTCTAAGATGAGAAGACGGGGATCCTTGAGGAGTGCACACCTGTAGAACAGTTTCCAGTATGATTTGCGTCATGAGCATCCATGACATGGGCTAAGCATTTCTACTTGGGGCCATTATCCAGAGGAGGCAGCAAAGAGGGGCCATTACAAGCTTTGTAGTTTTGAGTTTTTAAAAAATTTTTTATTTTGAATTACTTTTAGACTTAACGAAAAGCTGCAAAAAAAAATGTCAAAACAGAGATTTTCCACATATCCTTTACCTCTTCCCCAAGGATATTTCATTCTATAATCATAAAAATAAGGGTTTGAATCATGATTCTAACAGGATCTTGGCAGGTGGGCATAGTGCCAGCTAATAGTAAATGCTCAGTACGTATGTTGGTATTATCATCTGCTAACATCACTTTCCTTAACTATAAATGAAAATAATAAAAAAAATCTAGTGTTAGGATGATATTAAATTATTACTATTTAGCATAGTGCTTAATAGGAATACTAGTATTGATATTGGTGGTGACATTAACTTATTATTTCTGAGGTCTAATACTCTTCCCCCACAGTCACAGTACACTATCATCCTGGTTTTCTAGGTATAAAAATCATAAGTGATTACTACTCCTGAGATGCTTCCATATCCCAGGGGACAGGTACTGGTAACCAGTTCCTGGATGACCACAGTAGACCTCCCAAAGACCAGGAAATATCCAGAGCCTAAGGGCAGAACTAGTTCTAGGCTGAGGGTATGAGATCTCCTTTTGTGCCTTATCTGAAGGCTGACATCTCTCTGAAGCACGGAAGTC
Organism: Cebus imitator; assembly: GCF_001604975.1. Classification (NCBI taxonomy): domain Eukaryota; kingdom Metazoa; phylum Chordata; class Mammalia; order Primates; family Cebidae; genus Cebus; species Cebus imitator. Next base: position 142,281 of record NW_016108148.1, read on the forward strand.
TTAATGATGGCCCTTGCTGTTGTTGCTACAATTTCACAAAACAAAGGCAAATCTTTTTAAAATAAAAAAGTAAGGTTTTTATTCCCATTTCCAAATCATCTGTCTCTAATCAAGTCATAAAGACCATCAGACTGCCAGTGCAGTACAATGTGGTAGATGTTCAACAGGAGTTCCCAGAACAGGCTCTAACTTCTCTGGGTGGAGAAGTGGAGTGGGCATGCGTGAAGAGGAGTCCTGCTCATAGGGTGAAGACACTTTTCTCAAAGCACGCCTCATCGGCTGACCCAGCACACAATCTAAGCTGTTTTATTATGGCATCTGTTTACATAAATTCTGACCAGGTAGCAAACTCTTTCCCTCTCCTCTCAGCCACAGTCTGCAGGACACAGAACACCTGTCCCAGAAGTGGACTGATTAGCCTGAGGTTGGTATACACAGCACGAGGAGGTATGAGCCACATGCAAGGAGGAGATCCTGCGCCTTGCCGGGTTGGCTCCACTCCTCCTCTTGGCTCTAGTCCACATCCACCACTAATGGGATTGATCCATGGGCATAAATCTGAAAGACCTTGCTAGGCATCTAGGAGGTTATCTTATCCAAAACTGTTACAGTGTTGCTGCTAGCCAAAAGCAAATGTTTTAAGCACTGGGAGGGAGCTAGGAGTATGAAATTGAGCTTGATGATGTTCATTTTTAAAGAGCTTCTTGGGGAGGGCATTGGTGAAGATGATAAAACAGAATAAAAATATCATTTAATGAATATATTATCTGCAATGTGATTTACATATGCAGGATATATTGTTACCTGTAACAATAATTTGGTGGGATATCAGCTTTATTGATACTATCAATAGGACGTGTGGAAGCAGAAGAGAGAGAACCAAATTCCAATGTAGGCATAAAATGGAATAAGCTAATGATTAGCAAGGTTACTATTATCTAAAAACCTCATTTTTTTTTTTAAAGGACAACTCATAACATTTCCCAGATGTGCCGCTCTTTAGGATACTTTCACATCTGAAGAATGGTCCCTCGACCCAATAGACATACAGAAATACAAGTCAACCTATTCATTTATCTCAATCTACAGAAAACTCTAGCTCTGCATGCTCCTTGTCATTTTAAGAATTTGTTTCCTGAAGAGTAAGTTGTTAGCCTAAAGAAAAACACTAAACATTAAGGACAGAGTAACAAAGAAAACAATTTACAAATTCTTTATTCTTGATACTCATAAAGAAGAGTCTACAAAGGGCATGAGTTAGAGAAAGTGGAACACACTCGGCATGAAAAAAAAATTTTAAAAAGAATTACAGTTATACGATTTTTGATCCAAGAGGGGTGTTAGGCAGCCTGCACCTAATAAAATTTGGTAGATGCTAAGAAATTGCTTGTTGAATAAATAACCGAATGAATGTTCTACTTCAGTGGTTTATAAACTGTTTCCCAGAAGTGGTTCTGAGTTGTGTAAAGCACAAAGTAATTTCTGTACAACAATGAAGTTTCAAACTGCTATGAAGACAAATGTGATCCCAGTGCCTGATATACAGCAGTTGCTTTATAAACATTTGGTAGTAAACGAATGAAGGAATAAGCAAATGTATTAATAAATAGTGGAATGGAATAGTTTGAACTTTAACAACCATGAACAAAAGGACTAAAATCTAAAGGGAAAAAGACCCAATTTTCCTTCTCTCCTGATCTATCTCAAACTTTATCCTCACTGTGACTTACTTCCTTTTGCATCAAGGGAAATATAAAAATGACAATGACCTTTCCCTCACGTCAGAGGGAGGTGAGAAGAATAAATATGTTAATAAGTGCAAAGATTCCAGAGTTCCTTAGAGAGAGCCACTATAGGTATTAATTTCATTATTATAAGCTTCTTGCAAAAAACACAGCTGCTACACCTTTAAATAAACCATTTTTGATGATATTTCAGGTATCTTCAAACAGAAGATGGAATGTGCCAGAAAACCATAGGGAAATGGCTGACAAAACAAATGCACCTGGCCTTCAGCTCCAGACTCGCTTGGGGCTCAATTTGGGGCAGTAACACATTTAAGACTGTACTTTTGATGATGTGGTGAAGGGCTGAGAAGCATGCTAACTGTCCGCACTGACCTGAGTCAGGCGCAGGGGTGAAACCGGTGCCTCTTTCTCTGTCCGTAGAGAGGTCCCACATCTAAACTATATTCCAGAGAGAAGATGAAAGGAGTAAAAAAAACAATACATTTGAAATTATTTTAAGTAGGTTACTCTCTTTGTAGGAAGTTGTGGCCTTATTCAAACTACATTTCTCATGTCAACATTAGACAAATGGCTCTAATCAGCAAATGCAAATCAAGACCCCCTCAATAAAGGGAAGTGCAACAGAATAAAAGCTTAATTGATCCTCTTGTTATTGATCTGGACCATATATCTAGATTTATCTGTATTTCAGAACGAGAAAAAATCTTCAGCATGCAGAATTAAATACAGAAAAGAATATTGAAAGTAGTATGTTTCCTACAATGTTTAAAACTATCAGAGATTAGGAGCGTGAAAAAGAATGGAGCACATTGCTAAAAGCGACTTGTGGCACAGATTCGCAGGTTCATGAGATTTGTCTCAAAATTCTTCTTTTCAGTCAATATGCATCTAGACTTGAACATGCACTGAAAAGAACCAACACGTCAAAAATGTAACCAGGAGGGAGCAAAGTAACTAAGATCACAATTAATTGTACTTAACTTAGAAAGTTTTGTTTTGGTTTGGTTTTTTACCAGTCAACTATGGGAAAACATCACTTTTTAGTATCAGGATGCCTTGTTTTTTAAAAAAAATATTTGTTAAATAGTGAAAGCTGTACTTGTGCCTTATTCTCATTTGCACACAGGACATAAACACTTAGAAGTTCCCCAATTAACCCACATTCCACACACGCAAGGCCGAACTTCACAAATGCTTCCCAGGACAGCTCTTTTTCAACTATTTCCTATTTGTCAGTTTGGCCACCAACCTGCTAGTCTCCTAGGATGGAAATCTTGACAGAATTATTTTCTCTTTTCTTGCTTGCCTCCTTCCCTGTTTCTTTTTGTTCAGTGAAGATAATAACAGTCTTGCCCCTTGCCTCCTTTGTTGGCTCTAGAGTAGCCCTCCCACCCCATCCCCCTAAGAGGTTAATATGAATCTACCTAACTTATCTTTCCAGCTGCTCAGGAAGCCGTGTAGGTGGAAACACCACTCAAGTTCTCTACCAATGTTACCATAACAAACTCAGTTATTCCCTTCTTTGACTTTTTAAAGCACAGTTTCTGGTGTAAGAAAAACTGTTCAACTGCATGATTGTGGGCAAACTCAGATTTTCGTAAGTGGGGAAAACAACAGTCTGTACCCCTGCAGTGTTGTTGGGAGGCGGAAGTGAAGTTCTCAGTCATGAAGCAGGCTCAGTAAATGGCAGCTATGGCTACCATTATTATCATCTCCTCTGTCTATTCTCTTCCTACCACAGCCCTCATTCAGGCCCACTTCACACTAGATTGCCACATGCGTCCCACAAGCAGGTACTCATGACTAAACGCCATCTTCCCTTGGAGTACCGGGTTCTGGATTCACAAAGATAAGAAACAGCCTTTACTCTTAAGGAAGGTAAGTCTGGTGTCCAAGACAGATATATACAGATGATTAAAAGCAAAATTTCAGTAAGTAAGTACCTGGTGGGGTTTCTGTGTTTCAATAACTAACATTTCTTCTTTCTTATCAAAAGTCAGAAACAATGGAGAATGATACGGTTTGGCTGTTTCCCCACCCAAATCTCATCTTGAATTGCAGCTCCCATAATTCCCATGTGTTGTGGGAGGGACCCAGTGTGAGATATTTGAATCATGGGGGCAGTTTCCCCCATACTGTTCTCATGGTAGTGAATAAGTCTCATGAGATCTGATGGTTTTATAAGGGGTTTCCTCTTTTGCTTGGCTTCCATTCATTCTTGCCTGCCATCATGAAAGACATGACTTTGCTCCTCATTTGCCTTCTGCCATAATTGTGAAGCCTCCTCAGCCATGTGGAGCTGTGAGTCTATTAAGCCTCTTTCAGTTTTGGGAATGTCTTTATTATCAGTGAGAGAACAGACTAATACAGAGAAGTATATAATGGAATCAGGAAGATGGCAAGTCAAATACCTCCTTTGTTAATAATAAAGCTGATACTGAACAAAATGACAGTGTGAGAGTTCATAGGGCTGAACTCTCACATCCTTACTCACAGAGACTTATGCTGCTAATGTCACTAGCAGTGCTGAACAACCACAGCCACCTGCATGAAGCCCATCCTGTAAAATGCAGGGCAGGAAGGAGTCAAGGGGTACCAACTCCCAAAGAGAGGAGAGAGAGGAGCTAAGCATCACAAAGGAACCCATCAGACACCTCAGTCCACCTCCTGGGAGGGGCAAGTCAGGGGCTAGCACCATGCAGCAAAGCAGGGAGTGTGTCTCTCCTTCTGCCCAACCATTAGAGGTTCAGAGTATTGTAGTAGCAGCAGAAGTGAGTACACAACCCAGATTGTGGTGGGGGTTGGGGAAAATCAGAGAGGTAGGCAGGGAAGGGATGGGCTATGGAACACCTAGAGTGGCACACAATAGGAACCAGTGCCAGTGCCAGCTTTTTTTTTAAGAGATGGGGTTTCACCACATTGCCCAAGTTGGAGTGCAGTAGATAGTCACAAGTACAAAATCGTAGCTCACTGCAGCCCCAAACTCCTCGGCTCAAGTGATCCTCCCACCTCAGGCTCCTGAGTAGCTAGGATGACAGGTCCATGTTGCTGTGCCCAACTCGGTGAAGGCTTTTACTCAGAGATTGTGTTTTAGACACACGGGTCTGGTGGCTGCCGAGGATAGGCTGGTGAGAGAATATCAAGTTGGCTTGGACGATATTCTAGTACTGCTAGCAAGAAATGACAGTGGCCTGAACCAGGATGCTGGTGTCAGGGAGCAACAAGACAGGAGGGATTTAAGAAATATTTTGGAGATATGAGTGGCAGAACTTAGGAAATGCCTTAATCCTGTCTGAGGCTTTCTGGCTCCAAGGTGTCCACTTTTTCCAATCCATTGTTTGAGTCCCCCACAGCCTGCCTAAGTTCCTGCCGTGGGTCATGGTCATCCTCAGACTAACCTAAGGAGGAAGGCTAACCTCATTAATAACTCTTGCTTGGCAGAGGAGGAAACAGGTTCGGAGAGATGAAATCTAAGTGACCTAGTGAGTAGGTGATTGGGTTGGAATTCATATTTACGTAATCTGGCTCCAAAACCTGTACAACTAATAAACACAAATTCTTCCTCCTCTACACAGATCCACATGGCCCTCCTCCTCTACTACTTTCCCCATCACTTGAGTTCCAAAGTGTTCTTCCTGAACTCCTCTGCCCGCCTTACCCCTTCCTCCTCTTCATAGCCGCCTCTTAACCATTGCTTACTCTGATGCTTTTCCTTTGAGTAGCTCCAAGCTGCACAAGTACTTTAGCTCAGCTACTTTAGAATTACTTAATGACACAAAAATGCATTTATTTTGTCAATAGGAAATATATCTACAAGGTATGAGATCTAAATAATGTAAGTAAAATTATAATAAAAAGTAAGTTCTCTCCCAGATCCTTTCTCCAGAAGCAACTACTGTTATTCATTATGAAATACTTCTGGAAAGATATACAAGACACATATGAGAATAAATAACTGTAAGCTCTTTATGCTGCCCATAGAAAGGCTCCTCCAACTTCTATCTTCATTGCCTTTTCCTTCCTCTGGATTATACCTATTATCCATAGTACAGTGTCCCAGAATTTAGCACACAATTAACCTCAAGCTGTTTCATAAATATGAGCCATGTCTCCCTAACAGCTATGGCTCTTACACACTCATCTGAGCATTAGACACACAGTAAGTGTTCAATAAATACCTGCTGATTAATTACACCTCCTTGAGTTAACCCTACACTTGCTTCAACGGCATGTTTCATGCATCCTTTAGCTGAACCCATTCATATAGCTTTTACAATGGTTACTGTTGCAGTAGCTATATACTTAACTGGTCATCAGTCTCTTTTTAGAACTCCAATTGTACAAGCAGTTGAAAGAGTTATTTTTTATGGATTCTGATATTACAGTGAATACAGGAATTCAGAAATCTAACTCTAAGATCTTCAAGTATCATAGAGTTGGTCATGCAACACAAATTCCAATTCCACCCTGAGAAGTCTGATCATAAATGATGAGAAAAAGAAAGTATAAATCCCTCCCATATTACCCCAACAATAGTATTATTTCTGCCATTTTTATCTGTTTATGCTAGGCTATATACTCAGCTGGGCTAAATTTTAAATACTGGCTTCATTATATTCATGATACTCCATTAAAAGGCAACCACCAGATGTGTTTAATTTACTCTTCAGGTGTATGAATCTCAGATAATCTGCCAGAGAAGGACCAACTGTTTCTTTTCACTGTGATGCAATAATGTTTCCATTTAATAGTGCTCTAGAATTACATTTTTCTCCCCTAATTTGAGATCTCTTATGCTAAATTCTCCTCTTTTGTTCTCTTGACAGTTTCCAGTCACAGTTTAAATACCTAGAGTTCTGCTTTCAGGATAGTAGTTTTTTGATCTTTATTTTTAATGACAGCAAAAGTTCTATGACAGAGTTCATGTATATGGCTTGTTCTGTGTATTTTACAAGCCCAAAGAAAATTATATTTCAGAGAAGGTACATATCCAATTACTAGGAAATGAGTTACAACAAAGTGGCCATGGAAGCAGTGTAATAAAAACAACCTCAGTTAAAAGTCTCCATAACAAAGCAAAAAAAAGACACAATGCAACACATATTAATAGCTTACTCAAAACCTAAACACAGAGGTGACAGAAAAAGGAAACATCTTTCCGGTACAAGTTAATGAATCATTCTATTTAACAAGAGGATGTCTGGAAGGGGATAAGGGTCTACTTATTGTTAAACAGAAAAGGGTTCTTTTCTGTTTAACAAGAGGAGGTCTAGAAGGGGTAAGGATCTAGAAAGGAGCAGTTAGAATTCACGAAAGAAAACAATACAGTAAAAATTATTTTAGACAATACTTGTTAATTTTAAACAGTTTTAAAGAAACATGATGAGATAAAAGTAGTGAAAGAAAGCATATGTATTGTGCCGTATACACTGTGCTGGTGAAACACTGAGTTCCTATCGTCACAGGACTTTTGGAAGGTGGACATGTAAGTCACTGAGCGTTGTGACTTCCAGGATAGTTTGCAACACTGCTTGAAGTACAGACAGGAGATCTAACAGCCTGGAGAAGAGGAGTAGCAGATGAGGTTTCTAGGCATCAGCAAAGACATGGTGCCTTGACAAGGAGTGGCTCTCCTGGAGGGTGAATGCGATCTAATAAGGCTTAAGTTTGCTTGCAGTGTATGTGTGTGTGTCTGTGTGTGCACATGTGTGCACACGCAATGGGGAGATGCAGCACGTGTGCACATGCAGTGGGGAGAGTGGAATTAAGGTGAAAGAGTAGTGGATTTCTAAGGCCTTGCCAAATAATATGAATTTTATTCTAGAAATCATGAACTTGAGAAAGATTTTAAGCCAGAGAAGAGGCATAATAATCTGTATTAAAAAGGCAATCAGGTAGCAAGTGTAGAGGATGCATGGGAGAGGGAAAAGGGAGAGAGGAGAGAAGATCTGCTAGGAGGCGGAGGCAATCATTCCTTCAGTAGGTCCATGAGGACCTGAAAAGGGGCAGGGCTTGTTGTGGGTAGAAAGAAAGTGGAGACCCAAGAAATATGAATGACAGAGGATCAACAGGACAATGTACACTGGTGGGTGTGAGGAGAGGGAGTAAGAAGAGTCTAGGATAATGCCCAAACTTGATGACTGGTAAAGGGTGGAACACTCATGTACAGAGTGTTGTACATGAGATAAGCCAGGAGAAGCAGCTAAAACACCACCACCCATATGTAAAAGTAAGAGTATCAACTTTAAAGAAGAGCCATGGGTTAGGTGAAATTATGCCTACTAGACATTAAAATATATTACAAATCTATAGTAATGAAAACCATGTGTGTGGGGTGGGGAGAGGAGAATGAGGAGTTAGTACTGATGATTGCACACCACTGTGAATGTAATGACATTGAATTATACACTTAAAAACTGTTCAAATGGTAAGGAAGGAACACAATATAAGTAACCAAGTTATGAGAAGGTAGCTATGTGTCAATGGAAAAGAATGGACAGATATAAAGCAGATCCCAGAAGACAAAAGAATGCAGTAGATGACAATGAAAGGATATATTTATATCAAAGATATAAAGGGTGAAATTGACTAACTCCTCCAAAAAAATCAATTTACACCCATCACACAAACATCAAAATAAACTTCAGTTTGATAAGCATAACATTTAAACAAAAAGAACATAAAATATCTACAAAAACATTTAGATGAATATACCATCTTTTGATGAGGAAATATTTTCAAACCATTAAAGCAATGGAAGAAATTATTAGAAAAAAGATTTTGCAATTTTAAAAAGCTAATGTTAAAAATTAAATGTAATCAGAATTATAAAAAATTACATAAATCTGAAAAAGGTTAATATTATTTGATAAAGAACACATGTGGATCAGTAAAAAGATCACTAAGATGCAAATGGAAAAATGAACAAAAGATGTGAAGAAACTGAAGTAAATAACCAATACAAACAAATACATGAAAAACCCTTCAGTATCACCAGTAATACAGACTGTGAAACAGAACACTGAGACATGATTTTCCTCTATTAAGTGTTCCCAGGCACTCTGGGCACTCCGCAGGCAGCAGGAAAGATGTCAATAGAGAACCACTTTTCCAGAGAGCTTAAGAACCTTAAAAAATGTTTCTTTTTCCTGACTCAGTAATTACATTGGAATGATTTATCCTAAAGAAATATAGCCAAGGTTTTTCCATATCATTTTTCTTCTTGATTAAAAATAAAAGCACTTGTTGATCCCTTCCTCCCATTACTCCTCTGGATAATTCCTCCATTTCATTCATGTCTCAGCCTGTCCCTGAACCTTGACTGCATTGCTCTCTCTCCTGTACACTGCCATGGCATCCTACAGTCCCCTTCATGCATCTCATTATGCTTGTTCTGACCATAGTTTGTCTTTCTCTTGTCTGGATGTCTTATCTAGGCAGTAAACTCCATGAAGGTCTTCTGCTCTATACCCGTCAATTAACAGAGCCCTTACTACAAAGTACTTGTGGAATGAAGGCATGAATGAATGATTAGTAAGAGGTAGGACTGCAATCATTTTTATTTTTCTTTTTTCCCTAAGACTCCATGATGATTTTATCAGACTTTTCTATTCAGAGCAACAGTAATGAGAGCCATTCAAAACAGCATTCTTTCATACAGTTCACCCACTGAGCTAAAAGTCAATAAACTGTGAAATAGTTCCCAGATAGGTAAACTAATAAAAATATCTATTTAATGCTGCAAAGAGAATAAAATACCTAGGGATACATCTAACAAGGAATGGACCTCTTCAAAAATAACTACAAACCACTGCTCAAGGAAATCAGGACACCAACGAATGGAAAAACATTCCATCCTCATGGATAGGAAGAATCAATATCATGAAAATGGCCATACTGCCCAAAGTAATTTTTAGATTCAATGCTATTACCATCAAACTACCATTGACGTTTTTCACAGAATTTGAAAAAAACTATTTCAAATTTCATATAGAATCAAAGAAGACTCCATATAGCCAAGACAATCCTAAGCAAAAAGAACAAAGCTGGAGGCATCATGTTACCTGATTTCAAAGTATAATGCATGGCTACAGTAACCAAAACAGTATGGTACTGGTACCAAAACAGATATATAGACCAATGGAGCAGAAGAGAGACCTCAGAAATAACACCATACATCTACAGTCATTTGATCTTCAACAAACCTGACAAAAACAAGCAAAGGGGAAAGGATCTCCTATTCAATAAATGGTGCTGAGAAAACTGGCCAACAATGCAGAAAACTGAAACTCGAGCCCTTCCTTACACTTTATACAAAAATTAACTTAAGGTAGATAAAAAATGTAAAGCCCAAATCCATAATAACCCTAGAAGAAAACCTAGGCAATACCATTCAGGACACAGGCATGGACAAAGACTTCACCACAGAAACACCAAAAGCAATTACAACAAAAGCCAAAATTGGCAAATGGGATCTAATTAAACTAAAGAGTGTCTGCACAGCAAAAGAAACTAGCATCAGAGTGAACAGGCAACCAGCAGAATTAGAGAAAATTCTTGCAATATACCTATCTGACAAAGGTCTAATATCCAGAATTTACAAGGAACTTAAACATATTTACAAGAAAAATACAAACAACACCATCAAATAGTGGGCAAATGAACAGACACTTCTCAAAAGAAGGCATTTATGCAGCCAACAAACATATAAGAAAATGCTCAACATCACTGATAGTCAGAGAAATGCAAATCAAAACTGCAATAAGATACCGAGTCAGGAAACAAACAGATGCTGGTGAGGCTGTGGAGAAATAGGAACACCTTTACACTGTTGGTGGAAATGGAAATTAGTTCAACCACTGAAGAAGATAGTATGGTGTTTCCTCAAGGATCTAGAATCAGATATACCATTTGATCCAGCAATCTCATTACTGGGTACATACTCAAAGGAATATAAATCATTTTACTATAAAGACACATGCACGTATGTTTATTGCAGCACTATTTACAAAAGCAAAGACATGGAACCAACCCAAATGCCCATCAATGATAGACTGGATAAAGAAAATGTGGTACATATACACCATGGAATACTATGCAGCCATAAAAAGGAAGGAGATAATGTCTGTTGCAGTGGCATGGATGAAGCTGGAAGCCATTATCCTCAGCAAACTAACACAGGAAAAGAAAACCAGATACATGTTCTCGTTCAAAAGTGGGGTTGAACATTGAGAACACATGAACACTGAGAGGGGAAGAACATATATGAGGGTCTGTTGTGGGGATGGGGAGTGGAGATGAGGGTAGAGAACTTAGAGAATGGGTCAATAGGTGCAGCAAACCATCATGGCATACATATACCTATGTAAAAAACCTGCACATCCTGCACATGCATCCCATTTTCTTTTTTAAAATAAAGGAATAAAAGAAAATAATTACTACCACTTATGTTTGAACAAACAAAAATCTATTAAAGAATTTTTAAAAATATTCTTTAGTAGGGGAAAAATAAAACAAACTTAGCCACTTTTCAACTTGCAAACTGGCTCCCCATGCATAAAGCTGTCTAAGTTATGTTCACCCTGTAACCTTTTACTCTGTCCCCAAAGTCCACATGTTCTTAGAGAATTTCAAAATTAGAAACTTCAAGTCTTCTAAGCTGTAGCTGCTTCTATGAGAGCTTCCCATAATTGGCCCTTGGATACTGATATCTAAGGAATTATTACTGCTGATTTACACACTTATTTTGACAGGTTAAAACGTACCATGTAAGTAAGCAACGTGAATAAAACCTTGCTTACATTCAGTCTCTAAAGTATGCTTTAAATTATAAACACAACCCTTTTTCTCTGAGTAGAAGTAATTAGACCTTGTGATTTAACTGTCTGCGCCAATCACGGATAGAAAAAAATGTAGAAAACCTGTGCTGAGCTATTTAGAGACCCTTAATGTCTTCAGTCTCTCCCAGCACTTCAAGTAACACTTCTTTTTAAGAGTAAGATTTGTTGCATGTGGAGGAAAAGATGGTGACAGCCCCCTCCCTCCATATATTTCTGCTTATTCCTCTTTTACAAAGTTGGATGTTGGTGAGTCTTCATAATTCTACCATTTCTAGCGTTCTTTTCAATGCCCTGTAATGCTGTGTACTGAAAACCCATACATTTTCCAACAACAAGCCTCCATCAGTTTAAAAATGTTAAATATTACTGTTTTCCTGAGAATAAAAAAGAAATTACTAATGCCATTAAAAGTACATTTGAAAGAGTATGCTATCTGGATGTTAAAAAATATAATACAGGTAGGACTATTCTAATCATGCACAGTACTGAATGTTAGTTAAGGGTCCACCTTGCCTGGGAGAGTTTAACAACTATTTAAAAGAAATAGAGGAAATAGGCATTTGCATAACAGTCTCTAATAATGCTGTTAATATCTTTTGAATACTCCAAGTAAACTGGCCCATAAAATCTCAATGGTCTCCAATGTAACTGGAATGTCTCCTGAGACACAGGGGATGCACAGCATATGCACACAGTAGGGAGAATGTTATGAGGTTGTTCATAATGCTTTTTTACATCAATAACTGATAAACAGACCCAGCTCCCCAAGGAACCAGATGTAGCAAATTAAAGGTAATAAAAGCTTTTTTTTTTTTTTTTAAAAAAAAGAAAAAGAAATCCTAATCTCTCTCTAAAATGTTATTTGTTTAAACTTGAGATATCTAATGAAGAATGTCTTTTAGGCTGTTAATTCAAGGTGACGGCAAAGTTTACGATACTAGAATTTATATTTTGTTAGTTTACTTTTAAGTTGTATTAGGAAATTTTAATTTGTGTCTTATATTCTTAGTTCAGGCCCAGGTAGAAAAATTAAAACATGATGTCAGGTAGAAAAAGAATATAGATGAATATGTTTATGCAACCAGACTAATTTTGTGGTCATCCATGATGAACATACATGAAGTTAGGTTATATGTATGTTTAAATTATATGTATATACTTAAAAATTATATGCTTATACATTTTTAAATACACAAATTAAAGTTTATATTTACTTTTTCTTTAAATGCCCTAAAGTACATTTAGTTGTGGTTGACTCCCTCTACTGGCAAAAAATGATATTTTTTTAAAAAAACATTTTTGTGAAGATGCTGACACATGAAAGAAACATAATTTCTAAGCTATCCGGTATATTATCTCTAATATTACCATGTGACACGATTTTTATAACCAGAGGAAATTAATGTAAGACAGTATACCATTATGAATTAGAAAAAAAAATGAGAAGATAAAAGCTCCCAGAGCCTTTATTATACGGCACAGAAAAAGAAATACTCAAAATAAGGCATTTTGAAACAAATTTTAGTGCTTATCCAAGTGGCTGTTCATCCTATTCAGGGGCAAATAACTTTTTTAAATGAATAAAAAACAACATCTCAGGATGTGGTCCAAGATCTATGAGAAGGAAAATGTTTTTGCTCAGCGTGTTTTTATCAGTGACTTGAAAGAAAACTTCAAAAGTACACTTATGAAAAGGGAACACTCATGTACTGTTGGGTTAACAGACTCGGAATTCAAAATGATCTCACCAGAGTGGCATAGCGATTGACTAAAAAGAATCCCTTACCCACGGGTTCCAAACCAAAACACCCAAAACTCAAAAGTTGTTTTTGAGTTTTGTGGCAAAACCTGACCTGAGCTGACAAGAGGTTATAAAATTTTTTTGTCCTACTTACTGTAAATATTTGTTTCATTGCATCCATGTTAACAGACTGATGATCGGGAGTTGTTCCTAGGGTTGGGCAGTGGGGAGCCTATGTATATAACATAAGGGGAACATCGGGGAAGGGACACTGTGTTACCTTTTAAAGGCTGACAGTCCAAGAGAATCCATGTGCCTTAAGGATTTCTGATGAGAGATTGTGAACATATAAAAACATGAAACTAAAAAGTGTAAATGTCAGTACTCACCTAACAATTCAGTAGCACAAGTGCAGAAGGAAATCACTTAGATTAACAGAGTATTTAATAAAAGGGGATCCATTAGTTTATAGGAAGCTGCTATTTTTTGAACACCTGCTAATTACCCAGATCTTGGCTAGTCAGGTATATTGCAAAATATCCCTTAGATTAGACTGGAATTATGTGTTATTGGGAAGGAAACTAAGGAAACACCATCTCATCACATCATATTAATGATGCTATAATACTATAACCCTGACCTTTCACTTCTGGTGATCACCTGGCTAAGGCAATGTTTGTCAGGTTGCTCTGCAGTAAAGTTCCTCTTCCTCTCCACTTTCATACTGTGTTCACTGGAAAGGAGCTACTACATGTAAGCCACACATAAGAAGTGAGGATTTATGTTCCACCTCTCCAGAGTGTTTTTAAAAGAAGAGGGCTGAATTATGTCTTGAGAGAAGAGAAATAGTTCAATAAAATAAACAAAATGCACCCTGCCCTTTGGGAAGATTATCAACTAGCTATGGGAACTCTTACAACAATAGTCTCTTAAGAAAAGTAAGTGGAGCTTCATTGTCTAAACCATTTTCAACTGAGAAGTACTCTATGATTTTCCTTTTTATTGGAAATAAGAAGGTCAGCCACTATGCTTCTTTCATGCCTTGAAAATGTCTTATTCTTGAGATAAGTTAATATTTATTTGCTAAAATATTTGAATCTGGTATTTCCAAACTGGATTGATTCGCTTCAGATCTTTGTGTTAACTTTCTCACATCCATAAACAAAATGCAGGAAACCAATGCACTTTCCTTGATAATTTACTGTTGCTATAACCCGAGTTAATGACTCTAAATGCAAAGAAGAAATTCAGCTCCCCCGCCCATCATGCACTTTGCCAGACCTTTATGATTAAAGAGAATCTTAACATAAATAATGCAAGATCAATAACATAGTATGCCAAATTGCATTTAAAATATTCATGCAATTCTTTAAAAAAAAAATAAAACCACATATTGCAATTCAGGCTAAGGCCTCTTAAGGGGAAGAGATACAATATATGAATGAGTTTGAATTTCCCTGAAATGCTTTTATAGAGGAATCTTCCACAAGCTTCTGTCTTTCTGGATCACTTCGTGTAGTATATGATAATAGTACAAAGCATAGTGTTTCTAAAAATACTAGATAATATGGTGTGTTTGGCTAAGATATGGTAGATTTGTCTTCAGGCAATCTGTTGTGACTTTATAGAGGAAATCTTTTCCTTCATTCTTCAGATATGGTGATACAATTTACTAGAGCAATATAGAAATAGCTTTTGGTATTGATTTAGAGCTCAGATGGATAACCTGATTTAGAGCTTGCTTGTTCAGATTCTTGCTATTAGAAGTCTTTTCAGAATGTTTGGTTATTTAATGTACTTAATACAAAATAATGAGACTGTGGGGTTTTAGTAAAGGGTATCCCTAAAAGCATCCATTTAAAAAGGAAAAACCAACCTCTTAAAAATGAATTCAAAATTGATGCCTGTCAGTTGTCATCAGTAAATTTATGTCTCTGGGAAATATAATTTTGTAAATTTATACAAATAATTAAAGATCTTTAAAAATTTATGAGCATAATTAAATCATCAAGTTTTTCTGAACATGGTCAATTTATTTCTTACCATAGATCAACAAAAGGTTTTGACATCAAGAAAATTAAATTTTGCCTACACCTTGACATATATCAATAAAGCAAAATTCATTGTGCTCTTAGATATTAAAATCCTAAAATATGGCAAATATAGCATACATTTATATTCAACTTTGGGATTTTTCTTGGTAGAATAATTGAGTGTACACTGATCCAATCCTTGGTAAATTTAATCATCTTATGAAAGAAATAACTGTGAATCCAAGGGCATGAGTGCACAGTGATAAACTAAAAATCTACCTACCAACAATATTCTTTTGAAACTCAGAATTGGCCTATCTGGGTCTGCCACAATTAGATCTACACGAGAAAGACTAATAATACCACTGGACTGAGTTTGAGAACATCCAAACAATTACTTGCACAAACACTCTGGCTCATAGATCCTAAACAAGTAAATCACATCTAGATCATTTAGTTGGTAGGAAAGAAATCTCAAATGGTTTAGGATTCTCATCATTAAAAACAAGTATTCATGCAAAACTACCACACAGTGAAAAATAAGCTGAATTTACCTATCTAAGAACTATTTACTTTTTCTGTAGTGACAAGTTGTAAAATAGTGACGTTTTTTAAAAAACATGGGTGCTATCAAATCTTAAAATTTAATACAATCCTATACATTTATTGCTTAACATGCAATGAAATGCATTGTTTCCAAGAAGTTTGACTTCTGATCACAATTTATACTTCCATATTTTAAGTTAAGCTTGGTATTTATGGACTGGAAAATATTTTATATTAGTAAATCATTATACGAAAGTATGGTACTTTTGGTCAGAGATATAATTTATGCATAAAATCTAATATTCTCAAGACTCTTAAGAATGGGGAAAATGGAAAATCACTGATTTTCAGCACGAAACAAGTTAGGATGTTTGTATAGGAACGCTAAATGACTTGTGCAGCCAGATAGCATTTTCATAACACACGTGTTTTCTATTTCCTTTGAAATATCTTTCAACTTTGAGCTTCATTTTGAGGGAATTTAAGATGTTAGTACATCTTTGTAAAGATTTTAGTGAATCACAGACACACACACACACACACTTCACAATTTTTGGCATAAACATTAAATGAAGCCAAACATAAGCAAATGGAGAATATGCTGATGAAATGCAGTGAGTAACAATAGTGTTTGTGGCTGGAACTTTATAGAATTGAGGTCAATTATGGGCTTGCCCCTTGGCACTATGTGACCTGGGGTGAATCACTTTCTTCCTAAACCACAGCTTCATTATCTATAAAATACTTGTCTTATACGCTGTTAGGATAAAATGAGACAATAACATTTGGAAAGTTCTTGACCCAAGGCTCAGCACTTATTTTGAATTCCTAGTACTTAACCACCATGTAGAGAAATGAGTTTTGCTTTCATGTCTTCACTTCCAGGTGGTGAACTCATTGAGGGCAGGGGCTACATCTTTTTCATCTCTATACTCCTAGGACTACATCAGCAGATTATTAAGTCTAGACCAAATCGTGTCTAAAGCATGATGAGTGAACATTACATACTCAAAACAATGAAATTACTTTCATTGCCACTTCTCTTATCCTTGTTTATAAACTTTTCAGCCAGAAAAGATAGCAAATAGACCAGCAGACTATTTTTCTTCCACTAAAATTAACCTAGCAGTACCCTTCTACCAAAAATGTACTTTCCTAATTTTTGTCTTTATGACAGCCAATTCTTCTACTTTCTCAAAGTAGAAGACTGGGAGACAGTCAATTTGCTTACTCAGAGCCAGAGCAGGAAGTACTTAAGAAATGGAGCATCTCTTCTGACTCAAATGTCTAGCCGCTGATCATTTTCCTCAACACTCATTTATTGATCACCTACCATGTGCCAGGGAGTGTGTAAGGCACTAAGAAAAGTGATAAGTAAAACAATCTCTACTCATGGAATTTAAAATTTAAGAACGACTGCACTCAGCTAGATTTAGCTCTGCCTAAGAGTCACCCAGGGTGCTCGTCAAAAATGTAGATTCTTGGGGTCCCCCTCAGAACAATAGAAGCAGAATCTGCAGCAGTAGGGACCAAAAGTCAAGAAGTTTATCTCTTGAAACCCCATTCTTGGTGCAGCTGCCCATGCCGTACAGGTTATCTCAAATACCCTCCACTGGCCATCATCCTGCAGACGCATCCTTTGTTATTTGACTGCAATGCTACCTTTTCTAGGTACCTTTACCAACCATGCCTTCTCTCTCGTAGAGTTAATTCCCTCCTTCTCAGACTCTGTTTGCTTTATAACTGTTTTTACTGATCAGAAACTTACCATGTTGTTGTATAATTTATTGGTTTACACATCTGCTTCCATTACTGGTCTAGGAGCTCTGTCAACAGAAACTAGGTCCTTTCCACCTCGGTGTCTAAAGCCTAGCACACAGCCTGTATGCAGTGGATGGTCAGCAAACATTTACTAAGTTATAAATGGAAACATTTTAAAAGCTGCTGGCAGACAAAGTTGGGAATTTCCTTAGCGATAGGCAAGGGTAAAAAAATTTAAATTCACCCTATTGCTCATTCTGTGACCTAACAGTCAAATTCCCCACACTGAAGGATTGTTTTAACAATACATATCAATTCATTATTATTTTAAAATGTCTTACCATATGTCTTCATTTGTAATTTCTAAGGCCACAACTTGGTATTCTAAACCAACGTGAAATATTATCTCTGCTTCACTTTTTAAATCTACACATGATTTCAGTTCGGTCCGATTTAAACCTACTGAGGACTTTCTTTAGAAAATGAAACTACAATCCAATCCATAACTTAAGGAGTTAGTATATTTAGGATACAAAATATTTGAAGCAAAAATATTCTATTTCCATTTTCTATTTCATTGAAAAAGATGATTGAACTTTTGAAACACTCTAAGCACAAGAGACTATAAGAATTAATGGAAATGCAGAAAAGATCAGTGAAAAATATAAGCTGGCATAATGATCAATTTGGTTGCCACATATGTCCTCTAAGTCTTTCACTTTCTATTCTGCTACTATAAAAGTTTGTGTCAGAATCTATTTAAAATACATACCATAATCTCTATTTGTCTGTAAAAAGCCTCTTTAAAGGAGATCAGCACAAAATGTTTACTCCCTTTATAGTATTTGGGTATCAAAACATAATTAAATAATCATGGCATTTTCATGCACAGATTACAATGAATATTATACCTTCTTCAGTGTGCTACAAGAAAATTATGTGTCATTGTCTGATTTGATAAGTATTTATTATTATGACCTCTTCAAAGGCATTACCCGTTCTGTACATGTGGTGAATGGTGTTCAAATATTCCAGGTGGTCATGCCAGAAAATGGGGAGTCAGCCTTGATTCATCCTATCTATCCAATCCATCCATCCAATCCACCCACTACCAACCCACCCACCCATCCATCCATCCATTCAATCCACCCACCCATCCATCTATTTATCCAATCCAACCCAATCCAATCCATTTATACATCCATCCAATCCATCAGTCAAATCAAGGTTCCATAAATTGTACTCCATAATGATCTCTTACAACTCCCTTCTTCCTGTGCCCACTTACACTGCTCTAGTGTACACTTTCATGCCTGCCTTTTCTCTTCCTTCCTCAGTGACAGCCAGTGATCCATCTAACTTCTCAGCTGAAAAATCTTCAACTATTTTCTATTGCCAAGGGCATAAACATTTAAACTCTTCAGCAAGGTGGACAGGGTCTTTCATGATCTGCCTGCCCCTCAGACAGTACCTGCTACATTACCTGTACTTTCTGGAGGCTGCCACATGGTCCTTTTCCCCTCAGACAGTGTTCATGCTGCCTTGTCCCTAGAACCTTGTGAGAAGTTCCGCACTTACTAGATCTGAGCTTAAGGATAATTCTGCCACAGTAACTAATTGTAGCTTGATGTGTGTGTGTGTGTGTGTGTGTGTGTGTGTGTGTGTGTGTGTGTGTGTGTGAGAGAGAGAGAGAGAGAGAGAGAGAGAGAGAGAGAGAGAGAGAGAGAGAGAGAGACAGACAGACATACACTGTCTGTCTCCCTCTAAATTAAGCACTGTGGGCAGGAGTATTTCATCTTTGTTGCCCCTGTGGCAAAAGGAGAGCCTGGCATAAGGAAGACAGCCGGTAAATACCAGCTGAATAAATCAGTAGTTGTCTACTGCACCTATGCCTAAGACTGGTCTTCCTCACACCTGTGCCAGAACAATAAAAACATTAAAACATGTAGTAGGTGGGAATATAGGCAGAGTTATAAGCAGCTGAATTAAAACATATTATTTTGATTTGCTGCTGCTGACCGCAACCCACTCTTTCTCCTTGTCTCCTGTCCTCACTGATTCTACAGTGGGAGCTTTGATAAAGAAATTTTAGATTTAGAAGTTTAAGAAGGGAAGAAACGGTGACTATTTGAAGCAATTTAAGAGGGTTTTCCCTGAGAGGAACATTCATCAGGCCAGCTAGACTCAAGGCACCCCTTTGACCAAAAGAAGCATCACTCACCCAGCATGAATATTTAACTCACCTATCTACGATTCTTCTCATTGCTGATGTTTTGGAGATTTATTTATACCCATTTCTGCTAAGGAAGGTTTGCTATGGGTGATATATTTAGGGTAACAGTTATTCTCTTATGAAAATTGAAGTATCCTTCATTTTTTGAGGTCAGTTTCCTTAAAAAAAAATTTATAATATCCCCACCGAACTTTTCTCTGTGAGAAAGAAATGTGATAAAGTGAAATTACTTTAAGAAGCATTAAAAAATCACTTATTATTTTTATTCCCAACGTATGTGAATACATTTAATTTGCATTTTTTTCCTCAAGTTTAACTGATTTGAGGAAACGGAATTTTTAATTAGCAGGGAAGAGATTCCATTGTTCTGATGATTGGTTTCCTCACCTGACCACTTATTAGAGGCTCCCGGGGATAGACAAATGTCCAGGCCCCCACTGAAGTCCTGGGAAATCAAGACTTTCAGGAGAGAAGCCCTGGGGATTTCTGTGTCAAAAGTTCCCCAAGGGTCCATGATAATTAAGTAGGTTGAAAACTGTTGTTTAGATTTGGTACCCTTTAAGGATTTCTTTAAAGTGGAGGCATGGGTTAAGAATACAGACATTTGGGTCCCAGTCGACTGAATTAAGATCTAGATGGTGAACATCCCCCTCCCACTCATCTGGTTGTGCTACCGCAGGTGGGAGGCACCCCTTAAGAGTAGAAAAAACAGGAAGGAAATCGAGGCGACAGGTGGGAGGCTTAAATTCCATGTTTTAAAACACCGATATTTTTGACACTCTCATAAACTTCATGGTCCCCCACTCTTAAGATAGGAAACGCAGACTTGTCCTGAGCATTCTAGCTCAGCTATTTAAATGGTCTCCCCTCTTCATCCTTCTCACAACCAAACACACAGCCCAGGCAAGAAATCAATAAAATTACTGAGAACCTGATTGCTATTTATATAACTCTGCTTTTATAACAGAATATGATGAGTGCCAAAAACCCTAGGCATGAGTGATCTTTAGAAACAGCACTTATTCTTAGATTGAAAATGCTCTCTTCTGTTACCCTAGAAAGAAAAGTCCAATACATTATAGAACATACATATTTATAACAGCCTGTTCTTATCACAGAAGAACAACAACTTATGGCAGAAAATTATTTTTCTTGAATTTTGTAGACAGAGGGCAGTATGTACATGCCAATTTAAAAGCCTATATGCCAATTTTAAAGAAAATGCTTGCTTTAAGACATCTTTGTGTAATGGCCCTTTTAATCTCAAAATATTGTTTAGTCATTTATAATGGGATTGGAGTTTGCTCACTGTAAAAAAACAAAAGGCACTACATGGCCCAGGAAGGTGCTTATTTCTTCGGTTTAGAAAATGTATGCATCTGATGTCACCATGGCTTTGCAAAGGGTGTATATACAGATGTGATGGCAAGCATCATGCCAGAAAACTCAGTAAAGATGGTAACTAATCTTGCCATGCTCTGTCATTATGTAAATCCAAGAAATGTATTGCCAAAGTGATTTCTATTAGTGCAGTTGAATAGAGAATTAAAAATGTAATCTTCAGCATATCATTTTATGATTGACTCTCTTGGCTGCTTAGGCCTTGAAATGGTGGTGCATATTGAACAGCAATTGTGTTGGCCTTTTCTTTAATTATAAATGAGATTGCACTTCAATTCTATGTACCCAATTGATAAACAAAATTAAATTAGTGGTGTTTAAAAAAATTGATTTAAATCTTATCTGGTGTTCTAGAGGAAGTCTCTTTCTCATTTCTGTGTTATGGTTAATGCAGCTATTCTTGGACTAGAAGATAACAAATCAGTAGTTCTCCTCTGTAGGAGACAACTGGGAGATGGCACATCTTGTTTCCTGGGTGTGCCAGGAAAGAGATGTTCCTGGACATAGGAACACTGATCAAATCAGTGCTGCACAGGGTCATCACAACACAGTTTCCATGGAGATCTGTCTCCAGTGTTATACTTTGGAGATTGCTCTTCAATTTCCTTCAAATCCCCTAACTAGTCTCCAGCTGTAGACTCTTCCTGCTACCTCCACACAATGGCTGGTCGGTCCTCCCAGGCTGCAATGATATCATTCATTAATGCTCAAGAATTCCTGCCATCCCTAATGTCCTGCTGACTCTAAGTCACCACTGGATATATAAGATGAGGGAGCTTCTGCTACAGTGATTGCCAAGGTTAATCCATTTGTTGAGCCTAAAGCCTCCTCTAACTCCCTCATTTTACAGACAGAAAAAGAGAGCCAGTATGGTTAATATTCAGGGTAATGTCTTTAAGAATTTACAAAATAATAATTGGAACTAAAATTAAAATACTTCTAAGCTATTTTTCTAAAAGAGAGAAATCCGAGCTGTAGTTCACAGGACAATAGGTATTTCCATGATCTATTAAGTTTGAGAAGCAGTTGGATAACCAAAGATAAGCAGATTTCCTTCTTGCAGAAATGTTCTCTAAATATTCTTTGTAGGCCAGGGGCAGTGGCTCACGCTTATAATCCCAACACTTTGGGAGGCTGAGATAGGTGAAACATCTCAGGTCAGAAGTTCGAGACCAGTTTGACCAACATGGTGAAGCCCCATCTCTACACTGTTTACAATAGCAAAGACTTGGAACCAACCCAAATTCCCATCAATGATAGACTGGATAAAGAAAATGTGGCAATATACACCATGGAATACTATGCATCCATAAAAAAGCATGAGTTCATGTCCTTTGCAGGGACATGGATAAAGTTAGAAACCATCATCCTCAGCAAACTGACGCAAGAGCAGAAAACCAAACACCACATGTTCTCACTCATAAGTGGATGTTGAACAATTAGAACACATGGACACAGGGAGGGGCCTCTTGAAGGGTTGAGAGGCTTGGGGAGGGATAGCAGGGGGGTGGGGGACTGGGGAGGGACAACATTAGGAGAAATACCTAATGTAGATGAATGGAGTGATGGATGCAGCAAACTACCATGGCACATGTATACCTACGTAACAAACCTGCATGTTCTACACATGTACCCCAAAGTATAATTTAAAAAAATACAAAAAACTTGGCTGGGCAAGGCAGTGGGCACCTGTAATCCCAGCTACTCTGGAGGCTGAGGCAGGAGAATCACTCGAACCCAGGAGATGAAGGTTGTGGTGAGCCAAAAATCACGCCATCACACTCCAGCCTGGGCAATAAGAGTGAAACTCTATCTCAAAAACTAAAATAATTAAAAAATAAATGTTCTTTGTAAACTTATAGGAAGAGTTGTCATACATATAATAAATGTTTCCTACGTATTTTTGTTCTTTTCTCATAGAGCACCTTTGAGATATAGACACCTGCAGAACAAAAGTGATTATATCTCCTATTGCCCAACTAACAAATTTTTGAGAATAAAAGGAGGTATCATTAATACTTATTACTGGAAAACAGGAAGAAACTGGGACTGTCCTGGATGGGGTGTATGGTTCACATGTAGAGGCAAAAAACAATACAAAATGCCACAGTTTGAAAGCTAAATAGAAGGGCAGTCATAATTCTGATCCTCAACTCGAAGGCTGTAAGAACGAAGGCTACTATTCTATGTTGCTCTAGAAGGCAATAATAAAGGGAGAAAATTAACATGGAGAAAGAATTGTGCACAATTCAAAAAGAACTTTTTAGTGATTACATTTGTCCAAAAAGAGAATGGACTCTGTTGAGAGATCTTCCCTCCTTCCTCAGGGATAGATGTTAACCAGTGAGCAATGGTTTATAAGCTAGGAGAAAATGACTTCTAAGAACTAAGTAATTTTTAATGATTGCTTAATAGGAACTTAATGTAAATCCCTGAGATAGTATCACATTTCAATTCAAATAAACAAGATTGTTTCAAGGGAGGACTCAAAGTATCTTATAACTCCTCTTTTTCTAATTTACCATTTGATAAAAAACTGTATGAAAAATTCACTACCAAACAAATGAAACATCATCAAATTTGAGTAACTGAGATCCACACAAGTGAAATCATACTGCACACTTGGCCATGAGGCCTTGGTCTCTAAAGAGGCCATTAGATTTATGTGAAAATTAACGCTCTCAAAATGCACAGACGCAATGATGCAAAAATTAAAGAATTGGAATGTTCGGGCTTAGGTGCAATTCATAGATGGTCAAAGGTTAAAGAGTAGAGGAAACCTTGGGGTCATTCTAATTAAGTTTGTTCATTTGCTCAAAGGACACAGGCCTACAGATATAAAGCATTTTGCCCAAATCACACAATGAGTTTGGAGCAGGTATTAATCTGAGCAGGACATGTAGAGAAAGTTAAAATTATTTTGCTTATTCTCACATACAAAAATAGCACATATAAACAAACTAAGATTAATTTTCAGGCACTACAAATGCTGAGTTATATTTTATCAAAATAGGTAGATACAGGCATACCTTGGAGATATTGCAGATTTGGCTCTAGATTACTACTTATTGCAAATATTGGAATAAACCAAGTCCTAAGAGTTTTTGGGTTTCCCAGTGCATATAAAAGTTATACTTAAACTAGACTGTAGTCTACTGAGTGTCTGATAACATTATGTCTAAAAAGCAATGCACATATCCTAATTAAAAAATCCTTCATTGCTAAACAAAAAAATGCTAACCATCATCTGAGCCTTCAGCAAGTTATAATCTTTTTGCTCGCAGAGGGTCTTGCCTTGATGTTGATAATTAGGGTCGTGGCTGCTGAAAGTTGGAGTGGTTGTGGCAATTTTTAAAAATAAGACAGTAATAAAGTTTGTGGCATCAACTGACTTTTCCTTTCAGGAAAGATTTCTCTGTAGCACGCAATGATGGTATTTTACCCACAGTAGAACTTCTTTCAAAATTGGAGTCAATCTTCGCAAACCTTGCCACTGTCCATTATATATCATTTGTTGTCATTTCAACAACGTTCACAGCATCTTCACTAGGAGTAGATTCCATCTCAAGAAACCACTTTCTTTGTTCATCCATAAGAAGCAACTCCTTATGTGTTCAAGTTTTATTATGAGATTGCAGCAATTCAGTCACAACTTTAGGCTTCACTTCCGATTCCAATTCTCATTATTTCCACCACATCTGCAATTATCTCCTTCCCTGAAGTCTTGAACCCCTCAAATTCATTCATGAGAATTAGAATCAACTTATTTCAAATTCCTGTTAATGTTGATATTTTGACCTCCTCATATGAATCATCAACGTTCTGACTGGCATCTAGAATGGTGAATCCTTTCCAGAAAGTTTTCAATTTACTTTGCGCAGGTCCATCAAAGGAATCACTATTGACGACAGCTATAACCTTACAAAATATATATCTTAAATAATAAGATCTGAAAGTTAAAATTAATCCTTGATCCATGGGCTACAGAATGGATGTTGTGTTAGCAGGCATGAAAAAAAATCTTTATCTCCTTGTGTATTTACAATCAGAGCTTTTGCATCACTAGGTGTATTGTCCAAAAACAGTAATATTTTGAAAGGAATCTTTTTTTCTGAGTAGATCTCCACAATGATCTTAAAATATTCCATAAGCCATGCTGTAAACAGATATACTCTCATCCAGAGTTTGCTGTTATTATTTATAGAACATAGCCAGGGTAGATTTAGCATAATTCTTTTTTTATTTTTGAGACAGAGTCTCACTCTGTCACTGCTGCAGTGCAGTGGCAGTATCTCAGCTCACCTCAACCTCTGTCTCCCAGGTTCAAGCAATTCTCATGCCTCAGCCTCCTGAGTAGCTGGGATTACAGGCATATGTCACCACACCTGGCTAATTTTTGTATCTTCGGTAGAGAAGGGTTTTATCATGTTGACCAGGCTGGTCTCGAACTCCTGAACTCAGGTGATCCATCCACCTCTGCCTCCCAAAGTGCTGGGACTTTGCATAATTCTTAAGGGCCCTACGATTTTTTGGAATGGTAAATAAACATTGGCTTCAACTTAAAATCACAAGTGCAGTAACCCCTAACAAGAGAATCGACCAGATCTGTAAAACTTTGAAGCCCTTCGTTGACTTCTCTCTAGCTATGAAAGTCCCAGATGTTATCTTCTTCCAGTATAAGGCTGCTTAGTCTACAACGAAAAGCTGTTTAGTGTGGCCATCTTCATCAATTATCTGAGCTAGATTTTCTAGATAACGTGCAGTTTCTACATCAGCATTTGCTGCTTCACCTTGCACTCTTACGTTATGGAGACAGCTCATTTCCTTAAATTTCATGAACCAACCTCTGCTAGCTTCAAATTTTCCTTCTGCAGCTTTCTTACCTCTCTCAGCCTTCACAGAAGTGAAGAGAGTTAAGACATTCCCCTGGATTAGGCTTTAAGGAAAAGTTGTGGCTGATTTGTTCACTCCAAACCATTAAAACTTTCTGCATAATGCAGTAAGGCTCTTTGGCTTTCTTATAATTAGTGTGTTCATTGGTGTAGCACTTTTAATTTCTTTCAAGGAGTTTTCCTTTGCATTCACAACTTGGCTAACTATTTGGCACAAGAGACCTAGCTTTCAGCCTATCTTGGCTTACAATATGCCTTCCTCACTAAGCTTAATAGTTTCTAGTTTTTGATTTAAAGTGAGAGACACATGTGGCTCCTGCTTTCACTGGAACACTTAGAGGTCATTGTAGGATTATTAATTGACCTAATTTCAATATTGTTGTGTCTCAGGGAATTGGAAGGCCCCAGGAGAGGGAGGGAGACAGGGAAATAGCTGGTCAGTGGCACAATCAGAACACACACAGCATTGCTTAAGTTTGCTGTCTTCTATGGGCACAGTTCATGGTGCCCCAAAACAATAGCAAGATTAAAGATCACTAACCACAGATCACCATAACAAATATAATAATAGTAAAGTGTAAAACATTGTGAAAACTGCCAAAATGTGACAGAGAGACAGGAAGTGAGCACATGCTGGTGGAAAAATGGTGTTGATAAAGTAGCTCAATCATCAATTTATAAAAAACACATTATCTGTGAAGCACAATAAAGTGTGGTAAATAAAATGAGGGATCTGTATGTAGCTTCTGTAATAAATTGCTAATCCTTACAGCTCCCGGAAAACACAACTCAAAATACAGATAATACAGAATTAATCTTTTTAGCTTTAATGTTCTTTATTAATGAATTTCACATTCTACAGATGAGAAGGTAATTGATATGAAGATAATACACTAAAATGGTTGAACCAGAATTCTAACCCCAGTCACATTACTTGAAAGTAAGTATAGTAGTATATTACGTTTGCCTATCTCCTATAATTTTATTTTACCAAAGCTATTTTTGATATTTCACAATACTGAAGCCCTTTCATCAAAGAAAGCAGAACAAAACCCAGAAGACTCTAAATCAGTGGATCCCATTGTCCTAAGGCCTTTCATCACTCTATATACCAATCCACCAAAGCACGTGGCTCAGCGCCAAGCCTTTGGGCAGCATTCACCAAATACTTTTTGGAAAAAAAAAAAAAAAAAGGAATAAGAGAAAGAAAAAAATCAGTTGCATTTATACACAGGGGAATCTCCATCAAAGGTTTCTCATTTTTTCTTTTCGAGACAGAGTGTCCCTCTGTCACCCAGGCTGGAGCGCAATGGTGTGATAGCAGCTAGATGCAACCTCTGCCTCTCAGGTTCAAGCAATTCTCCTGCCTCACTCTCCTGAGCAGCTGGGACTACAGGCACCCACTACCATGCCCGACCAATTTTTATATTTTTAGTAGAGATGGGTTTCACTATGTTGGCCAGGCTGGTCTTAAACTCCTGACCTCAGGTGATCTGCCTGCCTCAGCCTCCCAAAGTGCTAGGATTATAGGTGTGAGCCACTGCGCCTGGCCTCATTTTCTTTTTGGCTTTAGAATGCAAAC
Organism: Cebus imitator; assembly: GCF_001604975.1. NCBI lineage: Eukaryota > Metazoa > Chordata > Mammalia > Primates > Cebidae > Cebus > Cebus imitator. Next base: position 170,057 of record NW_016108148.1, read on the forward strand.
AAGGAGTTCTGTACCCACAGCTGGCTTCACCATGGAGCTCTGAGATACTATAAAGCAAAACAATAGCAAGGTATCTACATGCAAAACAATATGAGATGGTTCATGACAAGAAAAAGTGGGACAAATACAGAATTAAAAATTGTCTGAGGGAGCTTCTATACAAAGAATTCAAGCACAACTACCAGATCTGGGGGTCATTTTGTGAACACATGCCTGATGAACAGAGCATGGTGCTTCAAAAAGAAACTGGTATTTTTTTTTTTTTAATTAGGTGTTATGCATTAGGTAGCAAACTGGTAGAGGGAAAGATGAATTAGGAAGTAATAACAGAACAAAACACAAAAATGGTGCCTTATAGAAATGACAGGTTAGGAAACCATCATACCCTTGTGCCATAACATCTTGACATGACTGCAGTCCAAAATAATAGTTTCAGAGTTGACTTCATACCCAATTACATTTAGGAGACTCTGGGAATTCACACTTGAGTAATGAGAGAAGATGGTTTGTATGTAGGTCTGCTAAGTTGGAAATAGCTTTTTGGAAAGCCTGTTCTGGTATCCCAGAGTGAGAAGTTCCTGGCATATTTGAACAGGGCTGGCAGTCATTTCTTTTCACATATCAGCATGGTTTTTGCAAACTGCCTCTAAGATACTTTCATGAGGGAGAAGCAGATGGGGTGCTGGTGATACCAATAGGAGCAGACCACTAGTGTGACTTCTTGGTTACAGCTAGGGCAGAAGGGCTCAGTGGTGCTAAGCTGCACTGAGCATCATGCTACAAGTTTCAGGTAGCTAAGGCACAGGAAATTTCATTGTATCACAGCTCCTTATTTCATCAAATACATCATAGAAGCATAGACTACTTCAGTGAAAAGTCAGATAGTTCAGCTGTGTTTACTTTAAAAACTAACTTCCTGCTTCAGAGGGTTTGCTCATGTGATGTCCAAAACAGACTCCAGAGACTGCTACCAACAGGTCATCTTACGGCCTTCATCTGATGACAATGTGGTGTGAACCATACAACCCTTCCTTTAGAAATTACTCTGTATTTCTGAGTCCTTTTGTCTTGAGCATATAAATAAAGCAACTCCCACTCACAGTTAACCACAACGCCACTTGCTGCTCCATGAAAAAAACCCAGGGAGTTCAGGAACCTCTGCCTGTAGAAGTGGAAGGGACAACCTTCCTGAAGGCTGGCCCGATGTCAGACATGCTAGCATGAGGACCAGGCTTGTCTATCCTGACTGCAAGCGTTTTCTCTTCAGTCGGCCCATGGGATCTCACTCTACTTGGACACCCAAATGAAATGCCCATCCATTAGGGATTTTTTTTTTTTTAAACAAGAGAGTCTTTTAAAAATACATTAGGAAAAATAGAAGGAAGCCACGCATGATGGCTCATGCCTGTAATCCCAGCGCTTTTGGAAGCCAAGGCAGGTGGGTTACATAAGCTCAGGAGTTCAAAACCAGCCTGAGCAACATGATGAAACCCTAGCTCTAGTAAAAAAGAGAAAAGAAAAAAAAAGAAAAAAAAATCCAGACATGGTGGTGCATTCCTGTAGTCCTAGCTAGTCAAGGGGCTGAGGCAGGAGGATCACTTGGTCCCAGGGAGGTCAAGGCTGCAGTGAGTCACAATCATGCCACTGCACTCCAGCCTGGGCAACAGAGTAAGACTCTGTCACCCAACACAAAAAACAAACATAAAAATAATACATGAACATTACAGAATATAATGAAAAACACTAACAAAACTTTAAGAATACATCATCCAGAGATAATGCTGGTATTAACTTTACAGTTTTTTATGTTTTGTATATGAATATACATATTTTAGACCATATGTATACATACACCTAAAGTAAATAGGTATATATATTGCTTTTAAAAAATGAGATTTGTTTTTACTTGGTATATTATGAATATCTTTTAAAATCATTAAATTGTGTGTGTGTGTACGTGTGAAAATTCACAGAATCAAAGAATATTAAAGCTAGAAAAGATGTAAGCAATCAATTCCAGTGTTTCTCAAAATTTTGACTACACCTACACTAAAAAATAAATTTTACATTGCACCCCCGTACCCACATTTATGTTAATCATACACTCAGACACACATTTCATGTAACAATACTACCCTTACTATGTAAGAAATACTTTAATAATCTCCATTTTACTTTGATTTATTTAATGTTGGTAAAGCTTTTCTGCGAATTCATAACTCACTACTGAGTTGTGATCCACAGTTTTTGAAAAACAAATTCAATTAAATTCCTTATTTTAAAAAGAAGAAAACATGCTCAGAGACATTAAGTGATTTCCCAGGATCACAAAATGAATAAATAGCATTGTCCAAACCAGGAACAGATATACTTGTTCTCATCCCAAGCCATCTCTGTATCTCCCAGCCTCACGGAATCACTAATTATTGAGAGAGAGGTGTGAGTGTGTGTGTGTGTGGGGGGGGGGGTGTACAGTGGTGGTAATACTTCAAAATATATAGCATCACCAGATATAAAGACAAATGCTCAACATTTTCCATGAGAAAAATAAATTAATGTAATAGCTAATTTATGATCTGTGAGTTAATTTTCTCACACTGCTTTACAATATTCTAAACCAGCAGGTCCAGCAATTTCTTCAAATAAAGATAGATCAAACTATTAAAGACACAAGTCACTAGTTTGAGTTTTTGTGCTACAAAACCGTAGAATAGGTAAAATTATCACTCTATGATTGGATAAATATACTGAATTTATGACCTTCAATTGCTTTCCTTATCTATGAAATGGCAATGACTGCCCTAGATGTCTTAAAGAATATAGGGCATAGCTCCAAAGAACACAAAAAACAAAATCTTTAATTCTTGTTTTGCCCATTCCAGTACAGGCTGTGTGGGAATCCAGTGTGGTGCACACCCTGTGGTAACTCCATGACCTAGGCCGCTTCAACCTCGTGGTACCACCATCTCTATATGTGGCTTCCAGGTAACAGCAGGAGAGGAAGAGAGCTGGAGGGTGGCATGTCAGCACTTAAATGCCTTGGCCAGGCAGCATCACAAGAATGCCCACTCACAGCTCATTGTCTCGATCTAGGAACTAGCCCTATCCAATTGCAAGAAACCAGAAAATGTGGGGGAGCTTCAGGAAATGCCATGAGCAACAAATGTCTCTCCCATGGCAAATGGTGCCAACATTGCTAGAAATGGACTAACTGTAATGAACTATATTAGTGCACATTTCTCAGATCTCTAGAATTGTAGTGTCCAATATATCAACACAATTAGTGTTTCTGTTTTTGAGATTGTGATCTGGAGACATGAACAATACGTTTTTGAAAGCTTAAGCACCTACTTCTAATTGATCTGACCTCTATCTACCAATGAAACAGCCTGTCATGCAGTTGTAATATTTTATATCCACAGAGGCCCCAAAGTATATCGCAATCATATATAGAAACTAAACACTGTTGAGCAGAGTATTTTTAGCACACTTCTCAAAGCATCACTGAGCTGGAAGAATTTGAGGCAGTAAAGTTAGCCACTATCTTCATCCTGTCCATTAAATAACATCAGCTGGATCCTAAAATGAAGTGACACCAGTTATCAGAGGCAAAAGCAAATTTCCTCAAGAAACCAATGTGCCCTTCAGGATATTAGCTGGAAGCCTTGGCATATAGAATTAGTTAAACACATACAGTATGTAGTTCAGTTAACTGACCAAATCATTTATGCTGGAGTAGTACAAAATGTGAAATCTCTCCTTCTAAATACCATAAAAATTTATCTAACATACAGCTCAAATTTCCCAAAGAACATATACTCCATCTGCAGTTTAAAGTTACAATTAGATGATTCTGTGTCACATGTGTATATGGTATTAAAATGAAGCATATATTTACTCGTAATGTTCATAATGGTATGGTAGAACTAAGTACTGCCTCAAATTTTCCAGTTTCCTGTAATAGGATAGCAGCTGTTATCAGCACCATGTGAATTTTGCAATGCCTCTTAGTGGAGTAGGTGGGGGCAAATATCCCCTGCCTTGTTGATTTTGGCCAATGGATTCTGGCATAAGTGACGGAAAGACAGTTCTGAGGCGAGGTCTTAAAAGGCATCATGTGTTTCTGCTCAGTCCTCCTACTCTTGTGCCACTGGCCAGTGGAGGAATATAAACTGGGTAGCTGCTGGTTGCAGAACGAGAGACCAGTGGAGCAGAGTGGAACCCAACCTGCATCCAAAGCAAAGCTGCCCCAGCCATCCCACAAACCCAGGCATGAGAAAAACAAACAGAGGCTGTTGTAAGTGCTGAGATTTTGGGGTTGTCCATTATGCTGCATTAAGGGAACAAACCTAACAGACACAAAAGGGAAAAATGCAGAAATAGAACCTTTTTCTTATTTTCAATGCCACTGCAAATTCTCCATTCTTTAAACATATAACCTCTTGAAAGAAGGTAGAAAAAGACTAGAAATACCACGGAAATTAAGGATGATAAACTTATGAGGATCTATTAACATCAGATAAACTGTAGGAGCTAAAATAGATGAAATGGGTATAGAAATGTGCACGTAAGTTCAGAGGAGCTGCTGCGATTCCAGCCTTCCATTAGGAAAATTCTACATAGAAAAGGGTTTTAATTTGCCCAAGAACATGGGCAAGGAAGAATTTCAGTATTTTTACAGTGCTATCCTTGATGATGTTCATCTTGACCTAAGTCCTTGAATTCAAAAACGTTAATTAAAATTTATAAATGTTGAGAGAATTTTATAAAAAAGACCAGATGCTCAAAAGAGAAAACCCCACAACAGACACATTGCTGAAGATGGGCTGACATGTTACAAAAATGAAATAGAGAAGGATAATTCAAATTTTAATGTAGCTCACATTCTACAATTTGTAAAACTTTTTTATGTCACTTTTTAGGATTAGCTTTGGCTATAAGTGACAAACTATCCACATTAATGGTGGCTTAAACACAGTAGGATTTCTCATCTCTTATAAAAGAGTTCAGATCTCAAAATTTAGAGGCAATAAATGCAGGGCTGCAATGGCTTATCACAATGCCACAGGCCCAGGAGCTTCCCATGCTGTTGCTCCACAATTCTCATCACACAGTCACCCCTGCTGCCAAACTCTAAGGTGGCCTCCTGATATCTAGCCATCACGTCCGTATTCAGGGGGAAGGGCACTTCCCAGACATCTCATGTGATATTTTAGTTTATGCCTTATTGACCAGAACTTAGATTCACAGGTGCTTTTAAAGCATTTCTACCTAGAAAAGAAACTGAGAATTAGTTTATTAAAGAAGAAGGAATGAATGGATACAGGGGACCAGTAGCCTCTGGTACAATTCTTACTGTGTTGAAAGTGTAACCTATCAGCAAGCAAGCAGTAAGCCTATAGGTTATACTCTCACAGCCTGCTCTAAGTCACTGTGGTACGCCAAGACAAGAACTTTACAGAAATAGAAAAATAGCGTTTTGTTTTGAGATCTAAACAAAACACTAACACCACTAACCCATAGAATCACAGCATACACAAAACTAATGTGGCATCTATAAATGTCTCCTCACCCTCCCTTCCTTCTTTCCTTTATTGGTATTGGTTAAAATAGAAAGTCTAGTAGTCATTAAAATTATCTAAAATATCCTATCCATCAAATAAAAAAAGGAGTCGTGGGTTAACTAGGTTAAGGATACTTTCTTCAGACAAAATATGTTCATCTTTGGTTTTTTGTTGTTATTTTTAAGAGACGGGTTTTCACTGTGTTTCCCAGGCTGGACTTAAATTCATAGACTCAAGTGATCTTTCCACCTTGGCCTCCAGGGTAGCTGGGACTATAGACATGTACCACTGAGCCCAATTAAAACATGCTAATCATGACTGCTAACATTAATGGTCTAAATTGGAAGAAAAGGGCACATCCTTTCTGTTGCTTTCTGGTATTTAACTTTAGGTTTTGGGCTGATACTAAGAAAAACCATATTGACATTAATATATGCAGTTTTTTCCAATAAAAATATGTAACTTATTTGTAATGAAAATATAAAGGCAAATAGTGAGCATAATAAACATACACATGCCAGGCACCATGTTCTGCACCAAACATTACATATTTCACTTAACTCCTTTTTTTAAAGTAAATCTAGAAGGAAGGACTATTATATCTTCCAATTTACAGAATAGAGACTTAAATGGGTAAGTAATTTGTTCATGGTCGCATGCTACTCAACAATGGAAGGTAAAACCAGGATACATATTTAACTGTGTATCTGACTGTAAGATGCAAGCTTAACCACTGCTTTATTGTAACACATATCTTTTTTTTTTTAATATATACTTTAAGTCTGGGGTACATGTGCAGAACGTGCAGGTTTGTTACATAGGTATACATGTGCCATGGTGGTTTGCTGCATCCATCGCCTGTCATCTGCATTAGGTATTTGTCCAAATGCTATCCCTCCCCTATTCCCTGACCCTCTGCTATCTCTACCCTAGCCTCCAACCCCCAATAGGCCCTGTCTTAAGGAAAATTGTATGCATCATAGCATTAACTAGAAAAATACATATTTGTCCTTATTTTTATGATTCTTCCTTGTCTTATCTGCTATTTAGGTGCTTCATGATGCTTTAGATGCTTCATGAAACCAGTGTACAGCAAACTGACTCATATACAATAGCCACTTGATAGTTGTAAAATGACTGAATCAACTATGAAATTATTACACTTATTAGTTCTATTTTAATCTACACTCCAATAAATTTATGCCACACAAATGGCTTTTATTTTACCATAACATTTAAAAAGCACAAACATTTCCTAGCATCATACAGTTCCACCACTCTGAATTTCTACTATAAAATAGCATCTATCGCTAATAGCTAGTAGTGGTTTTAGAATACTGCAAATTGTTTCATAAATAGCTAGAACTGCAAATGTCTTAATATTTGAATTGTGTGTATGTCGCTTACTTAAACATTCTGGAGCAGGAAAAATGGTTGGAAAATGCATCATTTATCAAGATTACATTTACAATTTCTGTTACTAAAGACCCATGGCAATCTCCTGAGTTTACAAGAGTTATCTGTCCAAAAAGCTCAAATTTCAAAAAATATATGTGAAATATACATCCTTTTCTTTTTCTTCTTTTTTGCTTTTTTGAAACAGAGTCTTGCTCTGTCACCAGGCTGGAGTACTGTGGCCCGATCTCGGCTCACTGCAACCTCTACCTCCCGGGTTCAAGAGATGCTCCTGCCTCAGCCTCCCAAGTAGCTGGGCCTACAGGCATGTGCCACCACACCAGGCTAATTTTTTGTATTTTCAGTAGAGATGAGGTTTCACTGTGTTAGCCAGGATGGTCTCAATCTCCTGATCTGCCCACCTCAACCTCCCAAAGTGCTGGGATTACAGGCATGAGACAGCATACCTGGCCTATACATCCTTTTCTTAAAGTTATCCACAGAAGATACAAATTATTAACCTAAAATATGCTTGTTTTTAAGTATAAGCCCAAAGCCTAACTGGATACTAGTCCAAAAATAAGATACCGGGAGGGTCATCTACAAAAAGAAGAAAAAAAAAAGATTCATACATGGTATTTCCCATGTCCATTGTGTAGGGACGAAGGTGTCAGAGCAGAGTACTGCACTGTTATGCAGGGAAAGTAACTACTTATTTCAAATTTGAAAAATAAAATGTATATTACGCCACCCCCCACTTTCTATGTGCCTTTGGCTGCCCTGTCACTAAAACTTTAATGGCATTCTATCCATAGAATATTCTGTACTCTTGGGAAGACACTAAGCAAGTGTGGAAAACATGATTATTAACCTTAAAATTAAAGCTCGTTTTATCACTGTTGGTTAAATAAAGGGAGACTGTAAGCCTACTCTCTGGTTTTGGAGTCAGAGAGTCCATGAGGTTTTCTAGACATGCATATTTATTCTTAGAGAGATCCCATTAGATATTTTATCTGCTGGTAGATTTTATTATTTTAAGGAGAATCATTGGATTGCTAAAGAAGAAAGAAATCAGTTTCATGGATTCAAACAAAACAATGAAATAAAATATAAAAAGAAGAGAAGTCTTTGTTATAAGCACCATTAAAATAGATTAAAGATGAAAATCACTTTGGGACAATCATTAAGCTGGTATTATAACACATCAGACTGAGAAAAGATTATTTATGTCATAAAATGATCTTTGGCATTTGACTTTTTACATGTCTTACATTTAGTTTTAGGGACTGTGGACGAAGGTGCTATAACCACATAAGATCACTACACACTGTTTTGGATAAGAGTATTTACTGTTAAGTAAGATGCTATCCAGTTGTCCAATTAGAACTGTTTATAACCTTTTATACAATATCTGCCTTAATCACTGAAATTATAAATAAACAGGGTGGAAAACAACTGCTTGTTACCTGAAAAACTATCTGGCTGCACAAACATTGCTAGAGCACTACTTAGTGTCAAATACTATAGTAGAAAAGAAAAGAATTAGTTCATAATAAAGAAATTTAAAAACTATGGGAGATGTGCAACAGCGTAAAATACTTAATGCCACTGAACTGTATACTAAAGATGGTTTAAATAGTAAATTTTATGTTACATATATTTAATCACAATTTTAAAAAATCTTGAGAGAATTCTTTATGGCAGAGTGAATCAAACGGACTATGGCAGACTAACAAGAGAGGCAGGGCGTATTTGTATTGGTACATAAAATACGCTGAGGACATGGCTTTCACATTTTCAAGCACATTTGAAGCAGATTTTAGATTTATAAGAAAACTGCTTTAATTCAAAAAATTGAGAAATATAATGTTGACGAAAATCATTCTTCTAAGTTGGTACCCAAATTATTATATCCAAATGCCTCTATATCAAATACAATTGACCTTTGAATAACATGCGTTTGAACTGTGTGGGACCACTTATATGAAGATTTTTTTCACTAAAAGTTACACCTGCTTCTCCTGCCTCCCCTTCCACCTCCTCTACCTCTTCTGTCTCTGTAACTCTTGGGACAGAAAGACCATTCCTTCTTCTTCCTTCTTCTACTCAGCCTACTCAAGATTAAAATGGTAAGAATGAAGACTTTTCTAGACTAGGTGTGGTGGCTCACACCTGTAATCCCAGTACTTTGAAAGGGCCAAGGCCAGAGGATCACCTAACGCCAGGAGTTCAAGACTAGCCTGAGCAACATAGTGAGATGCTATCTCTACAAAACAGTAACAAAATTAGCTGAACATGGTGGTGCACACCTGTATTCCCAACTACTTAGGAGGCTGAGGTGGGAGAATCATTTGAGCCTGGAAAGTGGAGGCTGCAGTGAGCTGTGACTGTCACTGCACTCCAGCCTGAGCAATAGAGAGACATCCTGTCTCCAAAAAAAAAGAAAAAAAGAATGAAGACCTTTTTGATGATGTACTTCCACTTAATAGGAAATATATTTTCTCTTGCTTATGATTTTCTTAATAACATTTTTTCCCTAGCTTACTTTATTATAAGAATATCGTATTAGTATATTATACATATAACATAAAATATGTGTTAACTGACTATTGATCTTATCAGTAAGTCTTCTGGTTAACAGTAGGCTATTAATGCTTAAATTTTTAGGGAGTCAAAAGGTATATGCAGATTTTTTGACTGTGCAAGAGATCAGTGCCCCTAACTTCCACTTTGTTCAATGACCATTTGCAACATAAAACACTAAAACATGAGAAAGATAATGAAATAACAGAAGATTTGATGATTCAGAAAAGTCATTAAGGATTGTGCTAGGCCTAAATTTTATCATGATACAGAATAATTTTGCTACCAAAAGGAAAATAATCGCAGCCTTAGGATTACTTTCTATTTTTTTTAAAAAGAGATGAGGTCTTGCTATGTTGCCCAGGTTGGACTCAAACTCCTGGGCTCAAGTGATCCTCCCACCTCAGCCTCTGGAGAAGCATTCGTGTAGCCACCATGCCAAACTCTAATTATTTATATGGTGAATAAATAAGTATTTACTGTGGGAAAACAACAACGTGGAGAGGGGGGTTCTGCTGCTTACATTTGTTTTCATACATTGTCAGTTGTAGTAAAGCCTGCTAATGAGTGAACAAATATCCCTTTTCTTTTTTTCTAATATGAAAAACTTGGATTTTTCAGAGTGATGTCAATATACTCAGCAGACAAACTATACATTTTCTACAAGAGTAAGTTCTGTCTAATAAGATGTGAACAGATATTTTTGGATGGGACTTCTGAGGAAAGCACCTTAAAGCTGAGGGCTGACTTAGCCGAGATGGGACTCTTTCCCTTGCCCTTCTTCCTCCCTGGGACTTGGATGAGATAGCTACAGCTCAGGAAGCCATCCTGGGGCCTGATGCAACAAACACATGTTAAGGATGTCTAAGCAGGAAAAATGGAAGGCTCCTGGGTCCCACTGGCGAACGTAGCATCACTAGACATGGACCACCAATCTCTAAAATTCTCATCACAGGTGAAAATCAAATGTTTAAAGCCACTATCTTTGGGTCTTTATAACTAGCAGCTGTACACAATCTCTAACCCATCAATCAGTAAAATAGGAATAAAATGGATATGACATCCTCCGAAGTAAGACAGCCTTCTTGAAATTTTAACCAAAATGTCTTGTAGGATTTTAACCTCACTGCATAATACATGAAAGTTTTATTTCAAGGGAAATCAAAGGAGAGAGGAGCTCCTTTCATGACATTTCAAAGGTAAGTGTGCTAAAGCCATGGCACCATCACCAGAGGGCATTATTCAAAACATGGATGCATATTGCTTTTTGTCAGGAGAGAGGTGGTTTTCTACATATGCTGCAAGTAGGAGAGGCACAAAGGAAGCGTGGGGCCCACACAACAAAAGCAGCAGGAATCAAAGTTGCTTGCTTTGTAAATCCTGAGATCAGAATGGTATGTATGTTAGGCTCTCAGAGGTCTGGTATAATAAAATTCCTATTTTAATTACAGCAGCATCCTTAAAGTGCTATCATTAAGGTTGTGTCAGCAATTACTTTTTTACAACCTTATTTTCCAGAGAATAATAAAAATGTGTTTGGCGCTGATACCTAGGGCTGAAAGTTGACACTCGGCTCTCCATCTACATGCTTTTTCTTGCTTCTGACAAATTGGAAGAGAACCTGTACTGTGCTTCCTTGAAACTGAAAAGAGAAAATCCTAAATGATCAGACCTCCAAATTGCTTTGCATTTGATTGTCTGAAACTGTGAACTGTCAGGGCTGATCACTGCTGTCACGTTTCAGGATGAGAAATATGGTTTCTACGGTAACAGCTCAGATTGATTAGTGCTTAAAAATTAAAAAAAACGTCTATGAATTGTACTTTAAAGAAGGAGGCCGGGCGCAGTGGCTCACAGCTATAATCCCAGCACTTTGGGAGGCCAAGGTGGGTGGATCACGAGGTCAAGAGATCGAGACCATCCTGGTCAACATGGTGAAACCCCGTCTCTACTAAAAATACAAAAATTAGCTGGGCATGGTGGCGCGTGCCTGTAGTCCCAGCTACTCGGGAGGCTGAGGCGGGACAGTTGCTTGAACCCAGGAGGGGGAGGTTGCAGTGAGCTGAGATCGCACCATTGCACTCCAGCCTGGGTAACAAGAGTGAATGAAGCTCCATCTCAAAAATAAAAAATAATAATAATAATAGAAAAAAAAAAGGAAATGAGTCAAAATGTAGAGGTACTCCTTTTCTTGGTATACAGATCTATGATGAAATGATTTGTGAGGAACAAAATAAGATATTTTAAAAAGGGAAAGAATTTAAGATAATGTGAGAAGATAACTTCAGAAATAGATAACTTCCCTCCATAGATGGACAGGAATAAACATTTGTTTTGTGAATGGTAGGAAGAATGTTATAAAAATGCAGTAAAAAAAGGCAACATTAGGATATTATTAGAAAGAAACATCACTAGAATAATTGAGACTTAAAGAAGAGTGAAATCTCTTATAAGAGTGATTTTATATTAAAGGCTGCATATTATGTCAAGCCTCGATTATAGTAATAATATTAAGTCTAAGTAATATAATAACTAAAATTTATTGAACATTAAGTGTGGACAGGTCTTCTGATAATATTTTTACATGTATAAACTCATTTGACACGAATGACAATCCTGCGAGATGGGTACTTCTATGATGTCCCTTGCACAGTTACCCCAGTAGAAAAATCGGGACAAAGAAATGCTCAAATCTTGTCCTCACAGCAGAGATGGGTAGTAAAAAGTGGAGTCCCTGTTGTTGTTCTCAATATGATTTAAAGGAGTGTGATTGCTCTGGATCATGTGCAAATCTATGGAATGGTAAGTTGTATTACAACAGACTTCCAGGTTCTATGAAAGGATGAGCAGGTTTTAAGATACTCCTAGAGAAAGTAAACATACGTTTATAAAGCTTGAATAAATAACAGTAAAAATTTTCTAAGGCTTAGGAAAAAGACTGCAAAAGAGAAAGAGTAATTCTGGAGTAAAGAAAAGTTATAGGAACAAAGTCACTAAGAGAGACAGTGAAGTCCATAATAAACACACTCAGTAGCCCAGTGACAGTGGTGGCAGGGGAGTCCAACAGGATAACAAGCCCACAGTCTGGACATAAATTTCTGACTCACTTCATTCTGCCTGGAGTCATTCTAAGACGGCTTTATGACAAAAGAGGAAATCTGATCAAACTTGGTAGGAAGATAAAAAGTTTAAGTGGCAGCACAAGGGAAAAAAAAGAATGGAGGTGGCAAGAGAGGAGAAAACCTGCGAACAAAGGTGGAAGGAAGCGGAGAGTAAGGTGTCAGGGGAAAGAGACCATCAAGAAGTAGTCTGAACAAATAGGCCAAATAAGCAGGGCAATCGATCATAAGTGGCGGGACGTCCAGATATAAAAGCTGCCATTACTAAGACAAATCTCTCCATAATCCCGGGTCTTATCACTTTCAGCATGACTCTATCCCAAAGGCAATATGCCTCACCATTAAACTGTAGCTACAGGCACTCCCTCCACTCTCCCCTGAATGGTGGGCAAAGATGGCCCTTAGGATATCATGCAACTGAATAACAGCAGGAATCTTGAGATGCATATGAAATGTGGTACCCAGGAGAAGAACAGAGAAGGTGAACAAAGCAGTTCACCCTTAAACAATGCACAGGGTGGGGGCCAACCTCTGCACAGTAAAAAAACTGTGTATAACTTTTGACACACCCCAAACTTAACTAAGAGCCTACTGATGACCAGAGGGTTACTGATAACAAACAGTCAATTATGTTTTTCTTAGGAGACAGGGTCTTGCTCTGTTGCCTGGGCTGGAGTACAGTGGGATGATCATAGGACACTAATCATAGCTCACTGTAACCTCCAACTCCTGGGCTCGACCAATCCTCTGAACTCAGCCTCCCAAGTTGTTAGGACTACAGCTGTGTACTACCATGCCTGGCTAATTTTATTTTATTTTATTTATTTCGATACAGGGTCTTGCTATGTTTTCCAGGTTGGTCTCAAACTCTCCAATTAACATATTTTTGTAGTTATATGTATTATATACTGTCTTCTTACAATAAAGTAAGCTAGAAAGAAAATGTTATCAAGAAAATCATAAGGAAGAGAAAATATATTTACTTTTCATTGAGTAGAAGTGGGTAATAATAAGGGTCTTCATCCTCCTTGTCTTCAGGTTGAGTAGGCTGAGGAGCAGGAAGAAAAGGAGGGGTTGGTCTTGTTATCTCAGGGATGGCAGAAGTAGAAGAAAATCTGCACATGAATGGACCTCTGCAATTTAAGAGGCAACTGTGTTTTAAATATTTGAATTGATATTCATCTGCTGCTAAAAGTCCCTGAAAAAAAGTTATATGAAAAATTTAAAAAGATATTTGGAAAGAATTTCACTGGGGAGATAAACTGATACCATAAAAATACATTGGAACTAGACAAGATCCACTACGACATTTTCTGGAAAAGAAGTCTGCAAATTGAATACACACCTTTGCTTTGGTATACATTTTGCAAGTTGTCTTTTTTTTTTTTTTTTTTTTTCCTGAAATTGTGTTAAAATTTCATCCTAACATTCCCTGGGTTCTGTAGACTGACAACTATTCATCAGGGATTTTCAGGTACAGCTGCAAAACAGCAAAAAATACCAATGTTAGAAGAGTTGGCCATGATCATGTGTGCATCTGGGTGGGTTAAATAAACCATGGGGCTAAACAAGGGTCAGTTTCCTTCCCTTTGATCCAGGGGGTTACTATGTCATTCCCTTCGGCTGCACAAGATGCTTGTTTGCTTAGGTTACAGTTCCCTGTGACTGCCTTTTTTCCTTTCCAGGTTCTGCAAATCATCCTCTGTTTCACCTCTAGTGATTTCCAAGCTACTCTGTCTGTCGCATTCATACACTCACCTCAGAAAAGCATCTCATTACTCCTTATCTCTCCAGCATTTCCAGCATAATTTCTATCTTCCTCTTCCTTGAACCCAGTATCTCTGATAATATTTTTAAAACAACATTGTCACATCACTTTGTTGTACCTTGGATCTTTTTTTTTTTTACTCTTTTATTTTGCCCATTCTTTCCACAAATATTTAATCATTGCCCATGTGCCAAGTGTCATGTTCAACATCCAGGATACCACAAGGAACAAGGTGGACTGATGTTGTGCCCCTGTGAAGTTGAAGGTCTAAGTGAAAACGCAGACACTGGACAGGTGATTGCTTAATACAGTTGTGATCATGCACTGAAAAGGGAAAGGGCAGGCTGCAAAGAGAGCATACTAATGGAAGCTGACCAGGTGAAAGGAATGGAGGAAGGCTTCACGCGGGAAGGAGGACAGACAGGAGGGAGTTGAGGGAATTTGCTTCAGGTGCCCAGGACCCCCTGGCTGGAGGGCCTGGGGGCAGAGAGAAGCACAGGTGTTGAAGGACTAAGAAGTAGTGCAGAGACGGGCTAAGAGAAGGCAAAGCAGGAGACCTGGCAAGGCAGGCAGAAATCAGAAGGCGGGAGCCTGGCAAGTGATGTTACAGATTTCATTTTTTATTGCAAGAACCATATGAAACCATTGGAGGATTTCAAGCAGGAAAAATAGGTAAGGTCCATTGTCAGTTTTGAGAAAGATTGTTCCTGTGATGTGAAGATGATGGGTCAGAAGAAGCAAAAGGGGACGCAGGGAGATGAGCACAAGTCTTCAGTGATAGTCCAGGGGAGAGACGATGGGGGCTTACATTGGCATGCCTGCTATGAGAGGAATGGAAATGGATGAGTGTAAGACAGTTAAGTATGCATAATAAAGGTGACTCATAAATGCCCTTGATATCCTCCTAGTGCAATGACACAAAGGTGTATATCTTGAAGGTATATATCTATTTCTGGAATGGAAGCTTACTTTTCCAGGTTGCCTCTCCACTCATGCCAGAAGACAACCTACCCAATTCCTCCTTTACATGCTCAGGGTTCTTCTGTCCTTCACTTTGTTCAGATGTTCTCCAGAAACTTTGATCCTTGATTTGGAGAGCCTTATATATTTGTTCATAGGTTAACATGATTAATAAGTCAGTATACTCTGCAGTGACCACAAACACTGGATCTACAATGTGCTCTGGTCATGATAAAATGCTGGGCTAAAAAGTGATCCAAGAAATACCTTGTCTACTGTAACTCATGTCAACAGGAGAACTCAGAGAGGAGATAATAATCACTATAATTAACATCTACTGAGTACTTATGAATATGCCAGACTTCCTAGTTTGATGATGAATGTAAACCTCACAGAACTCTTATGTCCTATAATTTATCTGCATTTTACAGACGAAGAGACTGAGGCTTAGAAAGGCAAAGTAATTTGCACAAAGAGTGTATGGTGGAGCCAGCAGTCTTACTCTGCAACTGACTGACTTATTTGACAAGGTAATATACATTTCACAAGTAGATACTTTATCTTCTATGAAGGAATCTTTGGCTCCAAGCGCCATGCACCAGTTAAAGGCACTGCCGAAACATCTCACAGTCTCAGTGATAGCCATATTTGTCAAACTGATTGAGATTATTGTAATTTAACTACTTCTCTGTGTTCTCTTGATATTTCTCTTCCCTTAGAGAGGGGAGTATTTAATAGTCCTCCACGGTGCAGGGGCGGGAAAGTGGCAGAGGGAGGGAGAGCATTAGGAAAACTAGCTAATGCATGCTGGGGATAATACCTAAGTAATGGGTTGATAGGTGCAGCAAACCACCATAGCACACGTTTACCTATGAAACAAACCTGCACATGTGTCCCAGAAATTAAAATAAAATTTGAAAAAAACAGTCCTCCACCCAGTCCCCCCTTTCTAACCTAAAACTCAGCCTCCTTTCAGGTTTTGGAAATAAGGAATAATACTGAATAAGGAAAGATCAGCATCATGCCAATCTTGCTATAAGTCTGTTGAGGCTCAGTCCTCAATACTAGGCCCTACCCATCTTCTTCACCCATGAATTCTAGGAAATGGATTAGGAAGTTAAGTCTTTCCCCCAGTCTGCCACCCAGAGCCACAAGACTGAGATCCTCCCCTTGCCAGCTCTCTCCTGCGACCCTGAGGCCTGCCATTTTTATCCAAGCTCTTCTGACAGATACCCTTGATGTGAACTGAGGGGAGTCTCAGATAGAGCTGTGCCAAGAAGCCTGACGGCTGGGTGTGGTCTGGCAATCAGATGTCCTTGTTGTTATGCCATGTCTGTTAGATCCCTGATGATGAATATACATCTTTTTGCTGTCAAAATCACCGATTTTTCATTCTGTCTGGCCTTCCTATCCCCACTTCTACCCTAGATGGAAAACATCTAATTTCAGGTCATGCCTCCCTCAGCTGGATCCGGCCATCTGAATTTCACTGGACCATCCTCACCCCTGTCTGTGCCTATGAGGCGTAATTGATACAAATGCCAGCATCAGTGTATAGCTCTTGACTTCAACAAAGGATGTTAGGACTGCAGTCACTCCAGTTTTTCCTCCTAGAACCTGAACTATGGCCAGAAATAATTTCTGGCTCCTGGCCCAGGGCATAGTTGGTTTGAAACTTGAGTTCTAATGCCAAAAGTGCTTTTAACTCATTAAAGATGTTGGAAAAACCACTTAGCCTTATGTTGATTCATCCCATTAAAAGAATATAAGCCCAAACTATAGGGAGGTAAATGAAGACTGTTTTTAGAATCAGAGTTATATCTCTAAGACTAGTTAATATTTACGGAACACTAATGTGCCAGGCACTGTGCTAGATGCCTTGGATAATTATCTCATGCAATCCTCACAACAATTCATGAGTATATATTATGATTATTTAAATGTTACTTTTGAGAAAAATTAGGCTTGGACAGATTAAAAAACTAAGATCACAGATCTAGGACATGATGGAAGTAGATGCCAACCAAAGCCTTCTTTCTCAACCCTGGGTAGAGGAGTTCCTATTCTCTCTCAGCATAGCCAGGTGCATATGTGATATGGGCACATAGCTTTCAATGTATGCACATTTAATTTTCAAAGTTAGAAGTGCAATGAAGAAAAAAATGTCCAATTTGACCAAGCCTCCTTGAAAGGGGCTTGGTTGTGAAGAATGATGCTCAGAAAAACAGCTCCCTTTCTCTAATAGTTGTTCCCAGTTCTCTTTTTCAAAGAAGAGGCAGTATCCACTCCTACTAATACAAATAAAGAGAATTATTCTGAAGCAATTTATTCTCCTAGGTGCATTTTTTATAGAGTGTCTATCCATAATGAACATTTCATAGTAGTTTTTACTTTTAAAAAAGTACTTAAAAATCCTTTATTTCAAAGGGATTGTCTCTAGGGCTTGTCCAGGAAAATAATTCTCCAATTATGCTATACATTCTCTTTACTCATGTCCACATCCTACATTAAAAATAAACTTTCCAAAATGGATAAAACAACTACCTAAAATGAAATTAACCAACTCAGAGGGAAAACGTGGGGAGGAAGTAAGATTGGCATTCAGAAAGTTAACTTGCCACAGAGATAAAAGATAGCCCCAAACCCTATTGGTGGGACTAAGTCAGCACTATCCAGTAGAAATGTGTGTGCCACACGCATAATTTTAAATTTTCTGTAGTCACATGTAAGCAAATATAAAAAACACATGGAATTAATTTTAATAACATTTAATGAGAAAAAGTTCCCATTTCAACACATAATCAATCTAAAAGTTATTCATGTTTCATATTTGGAGGGGGTGCTAAGACTAGGAACCCAGTATGTATCCTATACTTACAGTGCATCTCAATTTGGACTAGCCAGCCACATGCAGCTAGTGGCTATGGCATTATCAGATAGGACAGACTAGACCATCACAAATCTGTGAATATTCTTCAAGTTTCTAAACATAATGACACCCCATCTTTAGAAAATAGCCAGCTCTTTCCCTATGCTTTTCTTTGCCTGGCACGGTTTCTTTTCATTGTTTCCCAACTTCTCTACCAACTCTTTACTCAACTCATACTAGCAAAAACAATTTTCTGTCAACAGCTCACAATACTGGACTACAGAATTATATACCATTGTACCTTTTTCTTCTCTGCCTGATACAGTATCTAGGTTATGTCCCTGCTCTTACATTATTTCATACTTCTTGCCTTTGATTTATAAGAGCTGCCAGTTCCTGAAGTTTAGTACTGAAAACTCCATAAAGAGTTTCCTCTCTGAGAGGTCTGGTGTTCCTTTCTGACATTAACTGTACTGTTATATTTGCATGTTTACTGGAAGCCACCTCATCTTTTCTTCCAAAGAAGTTGGGATATTTTGTTACAAATAAACTGCTAATAAAATAGTTTCCTTGAGAAAACGGAGAGAAGCTAATATCAGACAGAAATACTTGCTTGTAATCACCAAAGTACCAAAATAAATTGCCACACAGAGCTATGCCACCCACAAGGGCATACAGACAAGACTACCAGCACCTTTGGAAGTAGAATGTATTACGACAGGAAGGTGATTAGAAAGTCAAGTAAAAACAATAGCAGCACTTCCAGGATCATCCTGAAGAAAGGTTAATTGGAAATGAAGTAATAAACAGTTTTATGCTATTTGGACAAGAAGGATTTATGGCTATTTCTGGTGTATCACAATAACACTCATTTACTCAGAAAAATGTTAAAAAAGAGTGCATTGCAGTTTCTTCAAGTGAGAGATAGAAGAAGAAACAGAAAATAACATGTGAGGAAGTGACTGCTATTTCCCTAGATGATCATATGAAACGGCAAGCTGAGAGAAGAAAAGGGCAAATGAGACATGATGAGGCAATAAAAAATAAACAGAATGTCAGTCAAATTCATTATCTATATTTTGACAATTAAAACCAATAGTTAATTGAAGGCAGTTAATGACTAGCAAAAGTAGGAGGTATAATAGTTTAAGAATTAAATTCATATAAAAAAAGAATAGTATATACCTCTCTAAGAACACGTAACATTTAGAAAATGAAACATTTCTATGTACCACAGAAACAGCAGCCTTCCTGTCTAGAAGAGATGTCTACTTCTTAAGACAAACAAGTAGCCCTCAAAAAGCCCTGGTAACAATAGACATGAAAAAGAAATAAATAAGAGAAGCATTCAGCAGCAGAATGCAAGGACTGCATTTACTCACCTAACATCTACCCCAGGGCCTAGTATCACACCTGGCATGTAACAGGTTTTCATTAAATATTCGTTGAAAATATTTTTTGGGAATCATTATAGCTGTAGGTTACTAGTCTGTATATTTCTCTTCCCAAATATGTTGGGGTAGAAAAAAATGTTGAGAACCACTGGGCTAGTGGCAACGTCTCCCAAAGTGGAAGCATTAACTCTAGGTGGTAGCAGGAGTCTTGCTATTATCTAAGCTGGTGGAGTGACCAAGGAAACTATTATAAATCCTAAACAGAGTAGGGGTCATGAGGAGGAACCCTTTCAGATGCCAAGGTATGACTGATCTAATTAGATCCATGGATCAGGAGCCAGGGACCTGGAAGAAGTCAATATATCAGCCAGAATAGAACAGTGGCCATACCTTCCAAGGGGCAAGTTGAATCAATGATGTCCGTAATGTAAACAGACTTTTGTGTGTGTGTGGCCATGCACTTGACCTTTACCAGGATCCTGTCCTGGAGTGTCTAGGGTACTGTGCAAGTCCCTGGAGTATGAGAAACAAGGAGGAAGAGGAAAGCCAACATTATGCAATAAAGCCAGACAAAGTTAATAGTGTTAAAATTAGCGTGCCAGTAAATTACTCAAACTTCTATTCAAAATCATCGGTTACCAGTGAATTGCCACAAGGGCCACAGCTATGGAAAGACTGAAATCTTTGTAGAGGACCTTTCCTCCATTACAAGTGAAACGAGGCATTTTTCATTGATAGTAGCTTCTCTACCTTCCACTTAAAAATACAGACCCTATAGCTGTACAGAATTCCTTGTCCTTACCTATGATAATAGTGATTTTTCATGTTCTTTCAGTGCTTTTCCATTGCTTCCTGTGTCTTAATTAAAATATTATCTTCATACTATGAGCATGCTCGCTAGAGAGCTACCTAGCTCTTATTCTTCCAGGTGCTGCCAGTGGAAAGTTACCAAAGCAGGTGGCAAAGTTAATAAACAAACAAATGAGTATATACATAAATACATGAAACATGAAAGTAATAAAACATTGCCTAAATCTAATCGATTATAGCTTTCCTCATCATGCCACACCAGTACGTTTATCAAGATGGTCTTCTATTCCTGAAAGAAACAGTTCATTCATATAATGAGACTTTCCCTTCCCTTTCACACCTTCTCTAGTCATTAAATTATTTCTGCAATTATTAGCCTTATTTTTTTCAGGGTGCTGGTGCCTGAGAGACAATAGACATAACACCCTGTCTCTCCTACGCAGATATTTCTGGTTCCTCTTTCTCCATGAATTCTCAGCCAGATTCTTGCTCCCTGGTCTGTCTTCCTGAGTTTGGGTCCTACAGTGCATTCTCACCTCCAAGATTTGTTTGAATAACAGTCCCTGATAGTGAAGCAGTCTGCTCGGGACTGCTAAACTCATTGCAGACCTCCAGGTCCATGTTACCCTTCCATTGCCTGGCTCCCCTAGAGGCCTGGCGCATCAGCCTATATATATCCTGTCTTTCTTTGCACATTAGCCCAGTTACTAGTGCTTCAGCCTCAGTACCTCATTGTCTGTATACAACCCAGTGCCAACCAGCCTTTGATATTAAAGGTTATTTTTCTTCATCCTTTGAGTTGCTCATCCATCATAATTTAGTTTTATACACAGAAGTCTTATTCATTATATTAGAGACAGTTGTATTAATACTGATGACATTTAGTAATGCATAGTATTGTATGGCTATGTTATATATCACAGCAAGAAATTAATGAAATTGGCTTCTGGTTTTAACAATCATTCTGGTCCTACAAAAGGCAAACCTAGGAGTATTGCTTTGCAGGGGCCACTTGAATGTCAGGGACAAACATTTTACACATCACCTGATGGTCGTAACTGAAAGGACTGCTTCATCAGATAAGGTCCATAGATAACAAGCAACATGGAAATTTCTATGGCTCCCTGGTGGTAAAGCTGCCAAAATACCTCTATAGGAAGTCAGACTCCAACATATATAAACTAGTCGGTAAAAAGGACTGCAGATTTACAGAGTCAGCATTTAGGAATGGTCAGTAAAACCGTGAAGAAAATACACAAATGACTTATCGATTATTCATACAGAGAACAGAAAGACTTCCTATGTTTGGCCAAGACTGTAGATGAATCAAAGCGGAAGAAAGACAAGGTATGTAGAGTAAATAAATTAGAATTCACGCAGAGCATATAAGGAAAAACAGGCTGATTAATAAATGTAGCCGTTCATTCAACATTTATTCAATGCCTACTAGGTCCCAAATATTGCACTTGGAATTCTAAATGTAAGATAGTCAAGACTGTGTTTTGTTTTTTTTCCTTGAGCAGCTTACCTTCCAGTGGATAAAACAAATACATGCATAAAAGACTGCAATAGAAGGCAAATACTGTAGGAGAATTATGCAAAGCACTTTATACAGCAAACAACCAATTTCATGGAGCAAGAAGTAAACTTTGAGTAATATTATAAAAAGGATAAGACTTGACATGCAGAGGGAGAGGGATAGGGACATTTCAAAATGGTCAGAAAACCAAAAGAAAAGGTCAGAAACACCAAAAGAAAGAGGCAAAGATAATATAGTAGTACTGAAAAAGATCTTTTAGGAGCAGGGCACAAAGGTGTCCCAGAAGCCATGAGAGGAGAGGTGTTCAGTGTTCAGAGTATCATCTGCAAGGTCAGAAGCAGCAAAGCCAGGTCGCTCAAGTGCAGGATGCCACTGTCCAGCAACACCCAATCAGAGATGGGTGGTACTTTGGCTGCTGTGGAGGATACTGAAAGCTTCAAATTTGAAAAGGTTAAGTTGGCGTGCTTAAAGTTATTTCACAAATATATTAGCTTAGGATATTTCACAAAACAAACATTATAGGCAGGACCAGTCCAGTCAGAAGAAACGACAAATTCTGCACTGGCAGGATTTGCTGGCTGCCGCATCTATTGAATATAAAAATAGTGAAAAGGGAAGGACATCAGAAATCTTGTTGCTTAAAAAATAAAATTAAGCTGCTGAACTGACAGAACTTAGAAATGAATCTCTATAAGAAGGGCTAAAAGAAAATTTAGAAATGAAAGAAGATCCAAAGAGCCACTTATTTTCATAACCTCTTCATGGACACATTGGATATTTCATAGCCTTACAACATGAAAATGTGGTTCTCAGCCCAGCAGCATTGGCATTCCCTGGAAGTTTGCTAGAAATGTGGAATTTTGGGTAGTGCTTCAGACCTGTTCATTCAGAATCCACAGTTCCTTAACAGCCCTGTATGAATCACATGCACATGGATGTTTGAGAGGCACCTTATTATAGAATCGGAGAAATTGTGCATGCTACAAAAAGGGCAAGGAAGCTATTATTAAGGTACTAAGTAGGAATATGTCCTTCTCCACCTTTGTTACCCTCTTGTTGCTCTATCAATTAAAATCCTGCTGGTCTACCAGATGCCCCCTTGGAATGCCTTAGAATACCTACATTACCCACAGGGTAGCTACCTCCCTATGAGCTTAATTAGGTACTAAGAGGAAAAGAATATGATTATCTCATTAAAATAAGATCTCAGGCACTAAGGTGTGAAAGGTTGATGGGATTAACATTCCCAGCAAGCAATGACATTTTGAGAGAATTTGCTAATCCAAATGGATTTCTAATTGACATTTTATAGGAAAGAGTTATTTTTCAGCTGGGAAGGCTTCCAGGTATCTATTGTCCCTGCCCACTGCAAGCCACTGCTAGCAGAACAATAAATTTGTTAGGATCCATTTATGGGCAAAATAACATTATAATTAATCAAGCCACATTCATCTGAGTTACGGCAATAATGGTGATGAGAGGTTGAGCTGATTAGCTAAGATTAAGTTACATATTATGATAAAAATACAGCATAAATAGGGACAGTTTTGGATTTAGGATTAGAAATACTGAAAGAGTCTATTAGTTGGATGTGGAAAAGCAGTTAACTGAAGAAACAATTGAACATATTATATACTCTCAACTAAAACTAGATCTCTAGGAAGAATATAAGAGATTAAAAAAACTGAGTAAATAAAAGTTACATTCAGATGTCTTGGCTGTATAAATTACTTAAAAATTTAAAACTAAGCTAAAAAAGGATATTAAATAAAGGTATTTCTAACTTGACTAATAACCATAGCACTGCTGCCTACACAATCCAAGAGGCAATTGTGTATAAAATCAAGCAAGCTATATATTCTTGCAGAGACTCAAAACTTAAGTTACCTCTGCTAAACATGAAGTAAAAGAAGCATTTCTTTCTATGCTTTCTGATTGGGTGGCCAAACACACAGGTAAAGATTAAGAGAAAAATAAAATGGGTTCAAAAGGAATTTTATTTCAGGCCAATAGAGGATGGAAAATGGGCGTAACAGTATACAAAATAAGAAAAGCTTATTTGGGGATGAGAGATAAGTCTGTATTCAGATTTGAGCAAAAGCTTATGCCCTGCAACAGCCAAAGTATTTGAGCTTTCTGGACTCAGTCTCTTAATCTACAGAATGGGTTTAACAATATCAATGGTTTGTTTTCCCTAGGGTTGTCTTGTGAATTCTGTGAAAAGTACAGAGTGTCTGGCTTAATAAAAATAAACATATTTTCTTTAACTCCAAAGAGAATAAAAGATGAGTTACATAATACATTGACTACAATAAGCTATAATTAAACATTTATGCACATATATATAAATTTACATGTGTTGATTACAAATGTATATAAAAATATATTCATTTATTGGCAGTGTATATATGTATTCTTTTTTCTGAGACAAAGTCTCACTGTGTTGCCCAGGCTGGAGTGCAGTGGCACAATCTCGGCTCACTACAACCTT
Source organism: Cebus imitator (assembly GCF_001604975.1). Lineage (NCBI taxonomy): Eukaryota > Metazoa > Chordata > Mammalia > Primates > Cebidae > Cebus > Cebus imitator. The sequence goes on from NW_016108148.1 coordinate 194,550, forward strand.
CACCTTCTGGGTTTAAGCAATTCTCCTGCCTCAGCCTCCCAAGTATCTAGGACTACAGGCACACACCACACCTGGCTAATTTCTGTATTTTTAGTAGAGATGGGTTTTCACCATGTTGGCCAGGCTGGTCTAGAACTCCTGACCTCAAGTGATCTGCCTACCTCGGCCTCCCAAAGTGCTGGGATTACATGCATGAGCCACCACACCTGGCCTCAGTTACTTATATAAGGATTTTAGAGTCTGGGTGTGAATTCTGGTATCACCATATATAGCTGTATAATCTTAGAAGTCATATTTAACTTTCTTTAGCTGAGTTTCCTCAACTGTAAAATAAGAGTTATAGTAATCTCTAATCTCACATGGTTCCCATGGTATTTCTTCTTGCCTGGTTGCCTTTTAACTTTCAGTACCAGTGTTAATGGCATGTATCTACCATAAGTTCCAACTAACCCCAAGCTGTATTGAGAATACACTAAGTGTCTAGCAGCTTTAAGATGATGTGGTTTAAGGATCTAGAGAGACTTTAAGGTCCAATGCTAACTCTGTTGTGCAAACAACTAAAGCTGCTTTCCTTCACAATGATGGGTGGCCAGCCCTGAATCTACAAATGGTATACTATTTCTTGGCCGTGTGGATTTTATACATGATCTTTTTTCTATTTCACTGAGTCTGAAAAGATTGAGTTTATCTTCTCAGACTCAATGTTTTAATTTGTTTGCTGCTACCATTTTTAAAGTAATTGTTTAAATGATAATAAAACATGAATTCTATAAAATATTTTACTATACCTAAGTGTATCCATGTTTAGAAGTCACCATTCTTACAGACTTTACATGTTTAAACCCCACACTTCTCTATATACACAACAGACAGATCACTACCACAATTCTAGGTACAAATAATGCAAAGCAGACAATAAACATTTGTTGAGTGCAGGCTTTAATATGCAAACTGTATCAGAGACTGCTAGGTGCTCACAAGTATCTTCTTCCCGTTCTACTCCTTTGTTATAGAACCCCTGATTTTAGCTAGATGTGTTTATCATGTTTTAATTAGTATATCTATATCTCCTTCATTAGAATGTGAACTACTCAAGAACAAAAACCATCTAATCCAATCTTTTCATAATTCTGAACACAACATCTGACACCAACTAGGCATAAAGGAAATGTTGAATGGATGACACCACTTATTGATCCACCCGTTTTTCCGTATTGTTTACTCAGTGTAATTTGGCAAAAACACCAACTCAATTCTCAGTGGTTCCTACCTTATTCACCCCAGTTAACTTGCCTTTTCTCAGCTGTGTATTAGGCAATGGCTCATGAGCAAACAATGGCTATGAGCAAAGTGGTGAGGCTATTTCTGTTCTTTAAACAAGTTTTCTGTGAGTAATTTGTTTATTTTCTGCAGTGTTATACTGACTCTTCTTAAATGCTGATTTTGTAAAACTGTAATCCTTTTTTCTAACTTGTATGCAGTAGCTAGACTTCCTGTGGAGGTAATTTGGCAGTTTTGCCAATTGGGAATAAGTGGGGATGACTTCATTTCCCAACCTCCCCTGCAGCAACTGGATATGAGCAGAATTCATGTGTACATCTTCCATATTCCCCCCTCCCTACTGCCACCACCAACCCTTTTACCCAACCTGTTGGCTGAGATGCAGATGTAACAGTGGTGAGGCATCTTGGATAAAGAAAACTCCCCAGTGACGTCAGAGCAGCAGGATAGAAGGAACCTGGGTCTCTGTTATGGTAGACTGCTTATGTACACATGAATACAGGGAGATAAATAAATTTCTCAATTAATGCCTTGCCTAATATAAAAGCAGATTATTTCATCTCATATTCTTCTCATTTCTCAGGCTGAAAACCAAGTACTACTTTAGGTCATCTATACTGATCCAGCTACCTCCACAAAGTCAACACCAACAAACTGGAGACAAGGCATTCCAATGCGTATATGTCTACAGTGTACACCATAGGACATGTTCACACATTTTTCTTCTGTCTAATGAGCAGAGATTATATTAGCTTACTTTCCTTTGCCCAATACTGTCATAACAGGCAAATTCCACCTGTCAAGCACTTGGGTTCGGGGAGAATTCAACAATATCCATGGCATGAGTTTAAAAAATAGGCTTTATTCGGAAATTTATACATGCCAAGGGTCCCTTGATTTTTTGTATCATCCCACAGAGAAGCATGCTGGGGCAGGGTGCTACTGTTGCCACAGTTTGAGTCTGAGTTTCCTTGGAGAAATCCTGTTCTTTTGTGTGTCCCCTTTGTATAGGTAAATCAGAGGAAGCAGTTGTCAGTGCTTGGTATCAGACAGCCTCAATATAGGGTTCCAGCTGTTCATATGAACTGTCAGATAAAGCCAAGCCCCTGGCTACTTTAGTCTACCTGCCAAGGGGAGGAGGTCACAGGTCCTATAGGAAACCGAGCATAGGTATAACCTCATACACCGGGAGAAGGAGGCAGCCAATCCTCCCCCATCTTGTCTCACCAGCTCCATCCCAGAGGCAACAAAGTCAAGCCAGTTTTGAAATTATACAGATTTAAGGACAGAGAGCTGCTTCTGAATAACGACTTTAAATAAGTCTGTTACATCAGAAGAGTCCCAAAGTATCTACACATCACAAAGAGAATACCATCCTAAAAATCAGATTTCAGTGATACATTTTAACAGCAATAGAATTTCATGAAATAAGCAAAAGACTTGTGAAATAGAGGTTAAGTCACCAAATGACAGATATCAAAGAGAATTTAAAATAAATTCTTTATCAGTGATCATTAAAACAGCATAGGCAATGAACAGTAATTCGTCTCCTAAAGTAATAGGAAGATTGATTTAAATCAATAAAGACTAAAATATTCTAAGATTGCTATAACTTTATTCTTTTTCATCTTCATATATTTATTATCGTAGCCTGATTTAGGGAGGAGAGCATTTTTTTTTTTGAAAGTTTTAACTTAAAATAAAATGAGTGTCCAAGTGAGAAATTGAGAAAGAATTGGAAATGCAGCTTGTGGAACTCTCCAGTGTTCTTATTTTAGACCGTAAGGTAAGAACATTGGAGTGAAAGCCCCCAAAAGTACTTTATATACCATCATTTAACAGTTTTATCTCCATCAACTATAAATGTAATGAAGAGGAAAAGAACAGAATAAAAGACTAGGAAAATTAAGGCACATAGAGGGGTTCGGTGAGTAGAGAAGCTAAGAGGGATGTGGCTGTTGGGATGCTCGAAGTACAGGTAGAAAGGGGGTAACCAGCTAGTCTCTCTTCTCATATTCTGCATTCAGTAGCCACCCAAACCCCAAACCTCCTGCACACACTTTGGAAATTAAAGCTAAAATATTCAGGATGGTTTCTGCCAGAAGGGTACGGTGGAGTCCAGGACGTGACTACTGAGTGCTTAGTTTATTTCATTTCTAACCTGGCTCAGAAGCCACCTCCTCCATGAAGGCTTTTCTCTCCACTGGTGTGAACACCTTAAGGGCAGGAGTTAGGTCTTCTTGGTAGTCATGACTGGCTCTTAGACAGATGCTCCATACATGGGCATTGAATTAAATAAGAATATAGATTTAGGGTGGTGCTTTCATTAACCTCAATGAGAAACATTTTATGGTTTAGCTAAAATAAATAGATTTAGCTAAAATAAATAGATTTAGATTTTGTACCAAATTTATCTCACTTATAAACTTGGCAAATTTGCTTTTAAGTTTCACATATAATCTGAAAGTGCTGACAACATGTGTCACAAACTAATGTCTACATTATGATCCAAAGGTGGGAAGTGAAATCTAAAGTGACTTATATCACCTTGCTGCAATTTCAAATAAAAGCAAAGCACAAAGCCATAATGAGTCACTGTCAATAAGGTAAGCATGCCACAAATCCAAGGGACCAATGTAACAGGCATGGAGAGAGAGAATACTAGATTACCATTCTCACTGGCAGGTCCTTAATTGTTCCACAAATCACTCATGAAAATGCTTCTTGTAGAGAGAAAATATCCATATTATAAAAGGATATATTTGTAACAACAGTCATAACAAAGTGTAACATCACAACTTATTATGGGTATAAGCTTCCATTTAAGACACAATGGAGGCTCTGGTTAGGATCATAGCTTGGAATGAATGAAGTCCACTGGTTGGGGTGTCAAGCATTTTTATCAAATACCTACACAGTCCTCCAGCTTAGAGTTTCATTAACCTTCCGTTTTCAAAGAGACTAAATTACGTGTATCTTATTTAAAATGTTTTCTAGTTTGAAGCATAACAGTTTTACAGTAACAAACTCATTCTCACACTGTACCGAATAGAGCACTCCTGAAAATATCATATTTTACAAGGACAGTCATAAATGCTATTTATTTGAGGTCATAAATACCTAGAGAACAAGGACTTGTTCTATTATGTCCAACTCAGAGCCTTGTACATATAGGCAACTGAGATATGTGATTTGATGACATAATACAGAGGCCTCTTATTTGCTGGTCAGTATGAACTGAATTATTTAGCTACAGTACCATGAGCTAGAGGCATTGCTTACTTACACCTGTTTAAATAAAAGCCATTTCTGTGAAGCTGTTAGTAAACTGTCACCTGGTTAAACACTGAGTACCTTTGTGCTTCATGGTTTAGGGAAATAGATAGTGTTAATGTGACCCTTACCTTCAAGATTATATTACTGAAAAAATCAGGTTTAAATGTTTAAAATTACATTACCAAAATATAATGGCTCAAATAATATAACATCTATTTCAAAAATAAATTTTAGCCAAGAAAATAAAACAACAATGGAGAACTATAGGTCAAACACTAGTGGAAACATCTCAGTAGGGCATTTAAGATCTTTTATAATCCAGCCCTGAAGTACCTTTGTAGTAGTATTTCTCTTTGGCTCCCCAGCCCCCACTCACCACGCTACATACTCTAGCCAAAATAGAACACTTCCCCCTTCCCAAACTCTTTCATGCTCTTATATCCTATTTATATGGCTATCCAACCCCATTTCTCAACATAAAATAATCTCACTATAGCAAAATTACTAGTATTTACTAATATCTGTGCTCTTCTCTTCTATTTGGGCATATGGCTAAAATATATTTTCCAACCTCTCTTGCACTTAGATGTGGCTATGCATATGAATCACAGAAGATAAAATGTGAATGGAAGGAATGGGCTCACTTTTTGACTTCCATCTGTAGACCACTTAATCTAAGGATCTGTGAGATGGTAAAGCAACAGTGGGAAGAATCCAAGATCCCCAAATCATTCTGTAGCATGCAGTCACCTTCCACTACTGTTGACCTGCTTTGAGCTGTTGACCTGTGACCTAAGTGAAAAATAAATTGCCTATGAGGTTATGCCACTGAGATTTGGTAGTTTCTCTGTTGTAGCAGCTAGCATTATTTACCTTAATCAATGTATTCATTAATCTTTTCATCATAGATCAAAGTTTCCTGCATGAAAAGTCTTTCCCCCTGCCTTAGGCAGAATTAATCATCCTCTTCATTTTGTACCCAGAGCATTTGTTATGTATATTTATTATTTATTGCTGTCTGAATCAGCTTGTGAGATCCTTGGAAGTAGCTACTATTTTATTCAACGTTGAATTCTTAACACCTAGTCCATAGTAGATACTCAATGAATGTTTACTGAAAGTGGTTAAATGATTGATAGTATCTGAGAAAGCTGTATTAATCTGACAGAAAGCTTATATATGAGTTTGATTTAGAACACAACAAAAAAACTATTTTTCATGGTTGGTAAGAAAATGTTACTGTTGGATCCAACAATGCATTCAATTCACACTTGAATACCATGCTTAAACAGCATTTTCTTGGATAAACATGGTTCATTTTTTTTTCCCTTTTAATACTTAGCAATGTGAATCACCAAATCCAGCCACCATAAATACATCTCCTCTTAGTTGCCCTTTAGGGGTTAAGTGACAACCTGCTGGTAAATAATTATGATCTGTTGTAATTTTTCAGAATAGTTTTATTTTTCCTTTTGACAAAGGAAAATAGACTGATGGGTGTATACATCTGGCATTCATTCAATAATAATCTAGCCACAAATAATGGAAAAAGGTCTGCTGAAAAAATGTTAACATAAACTGAAAATCTGCAAAGGTTTATAGTCTATATTATCAAAAATTGAAACAAAACCCATGGATTTATGTGCCCACTTCCCTCCCAAAGCTGCAGTATACACTGCAGCGTTTTTGGGGGATGATAGGTGGAATAAAGCAAGCACACGTGCGTACCCATACACATGCACATATAGGATAAAACTAGATTAAGTTCCAGGTTTAAATAACAAGAAAGACAACATATTCTATCTCCTGCGGCTTCTATGAGCCACTGTGACTACTACCAAGGGCAGAGAGACATCGCTACACTGCCTGCTCAAGGTAGGGTCTCACAGGATCCAAAAGCACAATTTTTCTAAGCCATTGCTCTTTAACACTCAGGGCTAACATCATTATTCCACAAGAAGACTAACATGGAGTTCTCTTGATTCTCAAACCAAAATCAGCCTGAAGAAGGCCCCATTTTTTGTAGGAGAAATGAAAACAAGAGGACAGAAAGTACTAGAGGGTAGAAAGCCCAGATGCCTCTAAAAATAACTGCATGCTAGCATTTTGGGAAGCCCATTTCCCTGAGTCTGCCTGTTTCATTCTGATACCCTTTCATCTAGTTGGCTGTCATATGAATTTGGTCTGAAGACTATGATCAAAAATTCATTTCGCTGCACACAAAACTATGCTACCCTTTAGGAAGAGGCAAACAAGTATAATTTTCACATTTTCTAAAATCCCATAACAGTATATCTGTTTGCTAGGAAATACTGATGGATATGAATTCCCAAACATAATGATTATTTTAGTAAAATGAAAGTGGGCCAAAAGAAAACATCAGGAAACCTGTGATCTTTATCAAAAAATTTTCCTATTAAAAAATTCCAGAGTAGGAACTGAGAACACATTTTGACAGTGATGCTTGCTAATATTTAAAACATTAAAAAGGCTACGAAAAACCAAGCATTTTTTTTTTAGAAATGTGAAATCTCTTAAAACTGCTCTCTTTCACTGTATTATGTGATAAATAACTAACTAGGACTCACTTTATTTTCCTTCCAAAGGCAAAGAGGGTAAAGGACGTGGTGAATAATCTTACACTGATGCTCTACATCCGGCCAGGCAGTCACCACAAAGCAGTTCTAATACGAGTCACCATAATATTAAAGCCCTTACATGGTTAAAAAAATAAAGAAAGGTATAGCAGCAATGAATTCCTTAGAACAAAAAAGGATAGCAGTGTGAATCAAACACCAATCTTATGCACATCTTCATAATCCGTTGGCTAGGTTTCCCCCTACCTGGGGAGCTAAGTTTCTACCACCAGCATCACCTGCTCTGGAAGTGTTGAATGCTATCTTGCTGTTGTGGCTGGGCAGTGGGACCTCTCAGTTACCTAGCTGACGTGAAGGCTTCTCTGGTCACTCATAGATGTGGGAGCTGGCAGCCCACATTACAGCTGGAGAGGCCAATGCAATGTGGAAATGTCAGGGAATTCACTCTCTAGGGCGCCAACTCTGCCCTCTGAGAATGGGGACAGCAGGGCAGATAAATGCCCTCATCTCTCTTATCCACTGTTGTGAAGCATGGTTCTTTCTTCCAGCCTATCCAGTAGAGTTCCACGTGGCAAGTGGGTGCAGCAGCAGGGCCAGTGGCTGTGTCCATTGGTGGTCTTGAGAAGCAGTAACCAGCCCTGGAACCACTGCTTCCTGTTGTTTTACTTCCTCCCTTGCCTCCCTCCCCCACCTTTTAAAAATTATGGTAAAAAGCATAAATGTTAACATCTTAACCTTATTTAAGTGTACAGTCCAGAAGTGTTAAGTATATTTACATTGTTGGACAACAGATCTCTACAACTCTTTCATCTTGCAAAACTGAAACCCCATGCCCAGTGAACACCTACTCCCCGTTTCTCCTCGCCCAGACCTTGGCAGTCACCAGTCTACTTTCTGCTTCTCTGAGTATGGCTACTTTAGACACTTCACCTGAGTGAAATCACATCATATTTGTCTTTTGGTGACGGCTTTCCCTTTTTCCTCATCTCACTGGACTAAATTTGTATATCCTGAATGAAGCATTAGCATTTCAATCCTTGCTTCAGGGTAGTCTCTAGAAAATTCTGGCTGGGACACAATGTTCTGCATAACTGAGTGTTAACTCATTGGAGCAGTGAACCTGTCTCATGAAAATAGATCCTTGACTTGGATACTAAAACTGGTCTAAAACTTGTATCATATAATGTTTCATTTCATAAGAACCCTTTTTTTGATGAACACCTGGTTCTCATCTCGTAGAGCCTCAATAATGGCACTAATGAAGGTGGTAGGAGTGATAGTGGAGGTGGTGGTGGCAGTGGGTGGTAGAAGAGGCAGTTAACTGGCATTGAGCTCTTTGAGCCAGGAACCATGCATCATCTCATTTAATCCTGCCTCCAATGAGGTAAGTCTCATTATTGCCATATGATATATATCATCATTACAAGATGACAACTAAGAATGTCACGGTTAATCAAGAACTTGTCTGAGATCACAGAGTCAATGAATGGCAAAACTGGGCTCTGAATCTAAGCCCTTCTGCCCTCGGAGACTGCAGTTAACCATGAGATGCTACAGATAACTGCCTCTGCCTCAGACAAATTCATCTGAATCCTCCTATATGCCAGAAACCTCTCTTTAATTTTTGTGAGTACACAGTAGATGTATATATTTATGGGATACATGGACTACTTTGATAAAGGCATATAGTACATAATTATCACATCAGAGTAAATGAAGTATCCATCACTTCAGGCATTTATCCCTTCTTTATGTTACAAATGATCTAATTATTCTCTTTTAGTTATTTTAAAATGTACAACAAATTACTGTTGACTGTTGTCACCCTGTGGTGGTATCAAATATTAGACCTTATTCATTTGTTTATCTATATTTTTGTACCCATTAGCCATCCCTCTCTCTTCCCTCCCCAACTACCGTTCCCAGCCTCTGGTAACCATCTCACATGAATTGTTTTCATTTTTAGCACCCACAAATAACAGAACATGTGAAGTTTGTCTTTCTGTGTCTGGCTATTTCACTTAACATAATGACCTTCAGTTCCATCCATGTTGTTGCAAATAAGATCTCATTCTTTCCACAGCTGTATAGTAGTCCATTCTGTGTAAGTACCACATTTCCTTCATCCATTGATCTGCTGATAAACATAGGTGGCTTCCAAACCTTAGTTACTTACAGTGCTTCAATACACATAGGATTACTGCAGATACCTCCTTTCTTTCAGATATATATCTAGCAGTCAGATTGCTGGATCATATGGTAGCTCCATTTTTAGTTTTTTAAGGGACCTCCAAACTGTTCTCCATAGGGGTTATGCTAATTCACGTTCCCATGACAGTGTACAAGGGCTCCCTTTTCTTTACATCATCATTTGCTATTGCCTGTCTTTTGGAAAAAAGCCATTTTAACTGGGGTGAGATGATATCTCATTGTAATTTTGATTTCCGTTTCTCTGATGATTAATGATGTTGAGCATCTTTCAAGAACTTTTCTCATTGCCTTACATGGATATTTTTGGTTGCTGTTAAACCCTCAACCCAATTCTAAGAAATAAAAAACCCTCACTGATGCATTAAAAAAATCCTCTTATTTTCCTCCAAATAAATCTAGAAAGAAAACTCCCATATATTTTATTATAAAACAAAAAACACAAAATTTGTGAAAAATATATATCTTTACAAAATGTTGCTGGCTTAGAAATATTTTTGAAAAGCAAGATGTATTAGTCCATTTTCATGCTGCTGATAACATATCAGAAACTGGGAACAAAAAGGTTTAATTGATCTTACAGTTCCACGTGGCTGGGAAGGTCTCAGAATCATGGTGAGAGGTGAAAGGCACTTCTTACATGGTGACAGCAAGAGGAAAATGAGGAACAAGCAAAAGCAAAAACCCCTGATAAACCCATCAGATCTCCTGAGACTTATTATCACGAGAATAGCACAGGAAAGAACGACCCCCATCATTCAATTTCCTCCCCCGGGTTCCTCCTACAACATATAGGAATTCTGGCAGACACAATTCAAGTTGAGATTTGGGTGGGGACCAGTCAAATCATATCATTCCACCCCTGGCCCCTCCAAATCTCATGTCCTCACATTTCAAAACCAATCATGTCTTCCCAACAGTCCCCCAAATTCTTAACACATTTCAGCATTTACCTAAAAGTCCAAAATTCAAAGTCTCATCCAAGACAAGGCAAGTCCCTTTCCTGTATGAGCCTGTAAAATCAAAAGCAAGCTAATTACTTCTTAGATACAATGGGGGTACCAGTATTGGGTAAATACAGCCATTCCAAATGGGAGAAATTGGCCAAAACAAAAGAGTTACAGGGCCCATGCAAGTCAGAAATCCAGTAGGGTAGTCAAATTTTAAAGCTCCAAAATGATCTCTTTTGACTCCATATCTCACATCCAGGTCATGCTACTGCAAGAGGTAGGATCTCATGGTCTTGGGCAGCTCCACTCCTGTGGCTTTGCAGGGTATAGCCTCCCTCCAGTCTGCTTTCATGGGCTGGCATTGAGTGTCTGCAGCTTTTCCAGGTGCACAGTGCTAGCTGTTGGTGGATCTATCATTCTGGAGTCTGGAGGATGGTGACCCTCTTCCCACGGTTCCACTCCCAGTAGGGACTCTGTATGGGGGCTCCAACCCCACATTTCCCTTCTGCACTACCCTGGTAGAGGTTTTCCATGAGGGCCCCACTCCTACAGCAAACTTTTTCCTGGGCATCCAGGAGTTTCCAAACATCTTCTGAAATCTAGGTGAAGGTTCCCAAACCTCAATTCTTGACTCTATGCACCCTTCGGCTCAACACCATGTGGAAGCTGTCAAGACTTGGGGCTTCCACCCTCTGAAGCCACAGCCTCAGCTCTACCTTGGCCCTTTTCAGCCATGGCTGGAGCTACAGGGCACCAAGTCTCTAGGCTGCACACAGCATGGGGTCTCTGGGTCCAGCCCACAAAACCACTTTTTCCTCCCAGGCCTCTGGGCCTGTGATGGGAAGGGCTAACATGGCCTGGAAACATCTTCCCCATGATTTTGGGGATTACCATTAGACTTGTTGCTACTTATACAAATTTCTACATCTGGGTTGAATTTCTACTAGAAAAAAGGGGTTTCTCTTTTCTACTGCATCATCAGGCTGCAACTTTTCTGAACTACTATGCTTTGTTTCCCTTTTAAAACAAAATGCTTTTAACAGCACTCAAGTCACCTTTTGAATGCTTTGCTGCTTAGAATTTCTTCCACCAGCTACCTTAAATCATCTCTCTCAAGTTCAAAGTCCACAAATCTCTAGGACACAGGCAAAATTCCACTAGTCTCTTTGCTAAAGCATAATAATAATCACCTTTGCTCTAGTTCCCAACAAGTTCCTCATCTCCGAGACCACCTCAGCCTGGACCTTATTATTCATATCACTATCAGCATTTTTGTTAAAGCCACAAGTCTTTAGGAGGTTCCAAACTTTCCCATATTTTCCTGTCTTTTCTGAGCCCTCCAAATTGTTCCAACCTCTGCCTGTTACCCAGTTCCAAAGTCACTTCTACATATTTAGGTACCTTTTCAGCAACCCTCTACTCCTGGTACCAATTTACTATATTAGTCTGTTTTCGCGTTGCTGATAAAAACATACCCAAAACTTGGAGCAAAAAAGTTTCATTGTACTTACAATCCACTTGGCTGGGGAGACCTCAGAATCATGGTGGGCAGTGAAAAGCACTTCTTACATGGTATAAGCAAGAGAAAGATGAAGCAGCAGCAAAAGCAGAAGCCCCTGATAAACCCATCAGATCTCATGAGACTTATTCACTATCATGAAAATAGCACAGGAAACACTGGCCCCCACGATTCAATCACCTCCCCGTGGGTTCCTTCCACAACACGTGGAAATTCTGGGAGATACAATTCAAGTTGAGATTTGGGTAGGAACATAGCCAAATCATATCTCAAGAAATACTTCTGAAAACAGGAGACATTATGAAATTAACTGGAGATAAAAATGCCTGCACAATGAAGATTACGCATTATGAATATTCCACACATCTCAGTTTGATCTGGAGCTTTTCTCAGATCAAACTTCAAATTCTGTTAGTGAGCATTTTTTTTTTTCTTATGCCCCAAAAGTAGCCTGGAGCACCTTTGTCTGTTAAAATGACCCAGTGTGTCAGCTAGGTAGCGGAATGTAGTGAAAGCTTTGAGCTCTACAGAACTCACAAATAACCACATGGTGTAAGGTTGGTATATCACCTCAATTTCTTCCAATTTATTAGTCCATGCCCCTCAACTGACTTGGCAAAATGGTCTCCGCCTTCTTGTCTTTGTACATCATGAGCACAATCAGACATTTACTTCTATATGATTCTTTTCTTTTCAGCTCTCCACCCTACCCCTTTCTACTTGACCCCACTGTAATGGGTCTTTACTTATATCTTGCCTTTCCTCTATCCCAAGCATCACTACAGACAAATCTTTCTTAAGTACAAGCGTTTTCTGCATTCAAAAATTTCCATGGATTCTCCCTTTTATCTTCCAGATTAAGTACATGCACCTCTGTCTGTCATCCAAGCCCACACATCTGCCATGTCCTCCAGCCAGAGCTGGGCACGAGTCTTCCATGATGCTTTTTGATCCATCTTATTTCTGCATATTTATCATTTCCTTACCTAGAAAGAAGCTCCTACTGCCTCACCCCCAGCCTTACCAATCCTTCAGAACCCTTCTCTAATGTTCCAGATCCCTCAAAGTTTTATTGCCTTTCTCCATTAAATATTAATCTCTTCTTTTCCTTGCTCCACACCACATTGAAATTGTGCCTCTTCTATGACACCCAGTTAACTATGCCTTGAATTATCTCCCTACTCAGCTGAAAGCTTCTCAAGGACAGGTATTTCATATTGAGCTTTGCCTTTCCTTGGGAGCCTAGCCCACAGAAGGACTTGTTAAATATATTTTTAAAGAAAGTAGAAGCTTCAAGACAGCAATCTCGAGGACTTTTGGGGTTAATAAGCTGAGTTCTGAGGGAATCTTAGGGCTAGAAGACTTAAACCCCAGCTTTCTCAAGTCTTTGTGTTTCATTAAGCAACTAAACAAGAAAGAGGCAACAAATGTGATGCAGCGAGGAAAAGCATAGATTCTGTAGCCATGCAACCTGGGGAGAGTCCTGGCTCTACCCCATACCAGCTACAATGTGAAATTGGGCAGGTTACTCCTTTCTCCATTGGTTTCCTCACCTGTAAAATAAGGATACTTACATTTCCTATCCCTCAGAATTAAGAAAAAATAAATCAGTTATTATTTAGATAGTCCTTATCTCAGTGCCTGGCACATAATAAACTAAAATAATATGAAAACTAGGTCTCTATGGTTTTGCTCTTCCCATGATTATGACATTCATTTTTGAGATACAGACATCTTGAACTTGGAGACAATTTCTGGAGATTTATACTTGCTCAGTAAGAACTTTGCTCAATAGTAAGTGTCAAGGCATAATTGTCAACAAGCAGATTCTCAACTGCAGGCAATTTTGCCTGGCCCCAAGGAAGATTCCTACTCCACAACTGCACCGACACTTTCATTTGCCCCTGTTCAGAGAAGCCTGGGACGACCCCAATCCCTGATCAGAGGAGCCAACAGTGAAGGACAAGGGGATGGAGCTTCGTAGTCTTGGTCTTCTTTTTCCTCTCTCATTTTCCTGTTATCTACTGTTAATACCTTTCCTATTTTCTCCTTACTGTTAATTTCACCATATATGCTGTACAAGTTAAAATCTGTGGCTAAACATCTGCGTAAATCCTTCAGCATATAGATGCAACAGTTGGTTCAATTCAATTCTACAAATACAACTAGCACCATTCTGTACAAGGCACTGTACTTATGCTGGGAAATCAAAAAGAAATGAACCAAGGTCCCTTTCCTCCAGGAAACTCATATTTATTTAAAGGAGACAGGCATGAACACACACAACTGCAAGGTAATGTATTAAATGCCTTAATAGGAGCATGTACAATGTGCAGTGGTTACACAGATTGATTCTGCCCTGGGGATTGGCTTTATTAAAACATCTAACAAATTAATAAACAATACTGGTTGATTTCATCTCATCATTTCCTGTGCTTAATGAGTTTTGTATATGAGGCTGTTAGCAGGGGCTGTTGAGCTGAAGTACAGAGCAGTCATTGATCATCACATTCTTGATATTCTGTTTACAGAAGCCATGCCCACATAGTTTGCTGTTACTGCAAAATGCAAACAAAAGTGATACAATATACTTTTTAAAAATCTGTAATTTAAAATTGGATCATTAGGTCTCTACTGCTAAGCTAATCTTTGCTGTCCTTAAAGCAAGGACCTGGTGCATTTGTTTTCCTTTGAACTTCCACTATCAGATTTAGATTTTGACCCTCTGAACTACAAAGGCCATTGACTGCAAGTACAACCGAAAATCAGACACCCTGGCGATCCATTCTTTCTTCCTAGCTTCCCTCAAAATCAGCTAGTCGTTTTCCAGTTTGAAGTGATGTTCCATCTATCCAACCCCTGTACAAGTTATCTTGTCTTTAGAAACAAGCTCCACTTCAGATATGTTTTCCATATAAAATTACTAACAACTACTGGTCTGACCACAGTCAATGATAACTCCCCAGGATCCAGCTTGACAGGGAAAAAGAATGAAGGGAAAGAAAACTAGACGCTTGCCAGTATGACTGTTAAATGTCAGCTATTTTGGAATTTATCCTCACATGAGATATTTCTTTTGTACTATGAGGACGATCACTGAAAAACATGACAACATAATAAAGCCACGGAAGACAACCCCATCATTACAGCTGCAGGAAATAAAACACAGATTAATGCCACCAAAGCACATGTCAGCAGGGATAATGATGATATATACAAATGAATCTTCTCATCCTGGACAAAGAACTTAAGTACCACCTAAAACCGGATAATAATTATATACAAGTCACCAACGACAGTGCTATCTGCTAAGCATGTATTATGCTCACACACTTCCAAAGAGTTTGTTTTATATTTTTCTCTCAAAATTCTCCTGAAGTCTTCCCACTTGTATTCAAGTGACACAAATTACAAAGTGGCACAGCAAGCACTCACATTGCCTAACAAGGCAAATGCAGCCTGCCATGGACAGCTATGGGACATCGTGTCCATACTCAAAGTGGCAAGAGTGAGCTGTGGACATGAAAGCTATGCAGCTGTGAACGAGAGAGGCAAGAGTGATGTGGACCGGGCGGGGAGGCCATTCAGCTGTCTAAATCAAAACCGGATATAAACAATCATTTGGAAAAAGAGGTTCCATTTGTGTTTCTGGTCACAGAAAACTGCCCAGAGTGAAAAATAATGAGAAAGAATCTGAGGCCAATAGCTGACCAATATAAGGAATGTAAACTCCTGTTTGAATACCAAAAATAGAAGGAACTAGAATTATTTTAGCTTGGCTCTGGGCTACAGCCATCTATTAATTAACAGTCTTAATGTGGTTTAGCTACTGGATCATCATGTTCATATTAGCCAAGTGCAACCTTGAGGCAACTGAACTGCTAGAAAAGTGCTTTTTCATTTATGATGCTTTCCATGAGGAAAAGCATTACTGAGAAAAAGTTATTATTTTACTTATCCCAAGACCTTTGACCAAAATTTGATTTAAGCTCAACTTTTCAGGAATGTGCTTTACTTCATAGTAAGATATTCACCAATAGTTGGCAGCAAATGAATGGGTTATAATTACTGAAACCCCAACTATGATTTGTAAATCATGAATAAATTCTAGAAGGCTTTATATTTATTAAGCCCTATTAAAATTCAGTTATTTGTAAGGACAAGGGGTGACGAGGGAGTTTGTGTTTTCTCTCTTCTTCTTATATTTTTTCCTGTTGGGATAAAGTGTAACCAGGCATAAAAAATGTCACTTACATTTGAGCAAAGCCCTCTATCTCTCTCTCATTTGTTTTGCAAAGCCACTGCTGTGTTCTCCTACAGATAAGGAGGGCAGCTTAAGTAGTCTGCAAAATATAACAAAAACAATAATATTACTAATCACTGCTAATTCTTATTTTCTGCTTCCTGTGTTTCAGACACTGTTCTAAGTGCTTTAAGTGAATTAACTCATCAAATTCTTACAAAACCTTATGAAGGAGGCTCTATTATTATCCTTATTGGATAGATAAGGAAATTCAGGTGTATTTATACTTTTCCTCATAAGTTTATTCACTTACAGCTTCAATAGACTGCAGAACTGGAAAGGAGACAGAGTTCCTTATCTCACTAAATGTGTACCCTTCATTGCAATCCCATTTGGTTTTCCTCACTGATGGGACAGGCCTTTAGCCACAGCCAGTTAATCTGCTGGTGATGATATTTCCTAGATTCTGAAACTCTTAAAGTTGAAAAAGGCCTCCGAGTCATTTAGGGCAATGCTGCACCCACAGCATAAAGCATCTTTTTTGAATGGGTTTCCAGTCTTCATATGAACACCTCCAGCCTCTCTTGTGGATGGAGGGCTCTGGGTGTCAAGGCTTTCATCTTCCTTCACATTCATGACAATCTTTGAAATGACTCATCTTTAGAAGAAATGATCTTCTTCCTTTGCATAGAGTAGTGTTACTCCATGCAAGTGAAACAGGGGAAATGTCATCATTTTTATTTTTTCATTAGATCTTACCTAAAATCAAAAGTGTGATATTGTGGACTTCCACATAAGGGAATGAAGGGGGGCTAACATTCATCTGTGGGTTGGGATATCTAATCCTCAGTCCTAGTGGTCACCCTCTCCCTGCTTCACACCCCATGGTAGCTTCATGTGACTTCTCCACTGTGGAACATGCCGACTTCTTCTCACATTGTCTTAGGAAAAACTGTTAGAAACAAATAATTTGTAGAATTGATGTTGAGCAGGAAGCTCTTCAGAAGTAAAGCTGAAGCAGTATTTTTCTTTTATAAATGGTGTGAAAACTCAATATCCCTGCTCTGTTTCAGTGAAAGAAATATAAACTGGATTTGGAGAATGAGGTAGAAATAGAAAAGGTGGGGAGGCAGGAAGAAGTTGGGAGGAGAATGAACAAGGAGGAAATGACTGCAGACATGGGATGTCCTTAAATAGTGCATGGCTATAGGTGATCTACAGAACGTGCAGACCACTCAAGACTGTTCTGGTGCTGCCGTCTAGCTTTCTACACCCACCATCCATCCTCCTCCAGGACTCACTACACTGTGGCTCTTGCTTTTTCCCTTACACCATGAAAACATGCTCAGAGGAAACACCTAAAGCTCATCCACACTGTGATATAACTGTTGACAACTCAAAATATTAGCCCCATAAAAAGTACGTTTTAACAAGAATTAAAATATCAAAGGGCTGAAGCTTCAGGTCTTGAATTTCATATATTGACTGGGAATGACAGGCATATCTGGGGAGTCAGAAGTCCTTTCCAGGATTGGCCTCCATTCCAGGGGCTCCCTTGGCCTTGCTATGAAAGCACACCCAGGTCTTCCATAACTGTGCATGTGGCCACTCTTCTAGAAGGTGGCAGGTATTCCAGTGACAGCTGACACTCCCTTCCTTGCCCTTTGCCAGCACTGGCATGCAAAACTTCATTAAAGCATTTGCTATACTGTACTTCAACTTTGAGGTCACATGACTATGACCTCCACCAGACTGTGAGCTGTTGGGGAAAAGACACCAGGCCTTGGTCATCTTTATGTTCTCAGTACTTTGTAACAGGCCTACATGGTCACCCATTCCTTCCACATGGCTGCCCTGTGAGGAACCAAACAGAGTCAGAAGAGCTCTGCATGGGTGGCCTTCCATGTAGGGAGATGCAGTAACAGTACAAGAGGTTCTCAGGTTACGAGCAAGACCTTCACTTAAAGATCAACAGTCAGGGCCAAGACTAACTAATCTTTTCATTATAAATTGTTAATGGCATATTTGTAGATTTTGTTTAATGGAATTCCCAGTTGCTCTTCCTAGTTCAGTGTTCACGCAAACATATTCCCAGCAAGTGATGCTTTGAGAATAATGCCCACTGAAGAATCCATTCACCATTAGGCAAACATTCCCTATGGATGAATAAGAGAATGAACAAATGGATAAGGGATTCACTGTTACTCCCCCTTTTCCACTGAAATTTTCTACCCATTACAAATAGATTGGGTTTGTCTTTAAGTTACCAGAGACTCAAAACTCTATATAAATGCATTAAAACACTGGAGTATAAACTCTAAAATGATTTTTTTGTCATTTTCTGGATTAATTTCCTTAATCTTGCTACCAATCTAATCAGCTTCAAATCTCAGAAAGCCATTGTATAGCTTTTGAATATAAATGCCTTTATTTGATTTACTTTGGAAACTCAGTTTAAAATACTATTTTTGCCACAAAGAAGCTCCTTTAAATTCCAGATCATTTTTCAATCAAGTTACTTTAACAAGATGTCTCCTCTGAGGGATGAAGAGTGGGGAGGAGGGGAGAAAAGAGAGTTCTCAGAAGAAGCATCTAAGGACAAGAGGCTTGGGAAAAAACAAAACCACAAAGAAAACCACTTTCATTACCAATACCCTCTTTGCTGAGATGTTTAAAGAGTTATTTCAACTGAAACGTCTGAGACAGGATTAAAGGCACTAGTATTCTCTGATACACACAACTAAACAATAAAAGCTGAAGAAGAAGAATGCTATTCATATCATTTTACCTTCCCAGCAAGTGGCTGTGTTTTCTTTTGTTTTTTTTTTTTTAAAGCTTTAATCACTATAACTGACCTTTGACAGTATTAATAGGCTACCAGACACAATTTCTCACAGTAGGCTGAAAAACTGCAACCAACATGAGAGAAAAATTACATAATCACTGAAGCAGAAGACAAGCAATTAATTTACGCATGACTCAGTTGAGATGGAGGCCCTGCCACGACGCTGGTGTGCCTCTCCGTAGCTTTCTCCACCAGGGACATAACATACATGTTTTGGTGCCATAGTTTGGCAACATCTTAACAAGATAATAGCCTTGAGTTCTTCCCCTTTTGAACAACGTCAAGGTACAACAACTCATCTGTGAGGTGCCTTATTAAAACAACCACAGTTCTCATTGGAAGAAGGGAAGGTTAAGAATCAACGCAATTCCTGTCGCATGTGTATATTCTGCAGGCTTATAAAAGGGAGAATCAATTCATTCCAGCAATGAGTAATAACATCTATGTCCTTGAAGAAGCACTTTGAGAAATGCTAGAGTCACAGAGCTATACATCCAGTGACACTGATTAAATGCTCTATTTGGTCTGCATTTTATTGAAGGTGGAGGCGGGGCAGCAGATTAATACTGCTTGCTCCTGCTTAGAGGAGGAACACTAGGAATCTGAGTAGGTATAGCCTTCCCCCAGCAAATGCCATTTCAGAGTTACTGTTACTTTCTGATGAACTTCAATGAAATTAATATAATCTCAGTTTAGCAGGCAACCACTCTCCCAAGTTACATTTTTTATAATTGTGGATCACTGAAGTATTTGCCTACAAATGCATGCTCACATGTGAATGCATGCAGCTGGAGATGCTACAGATCTTGTTGGCTGGAACTCTGCAATCTTGCAAATTACTTCCGTGGCAATAAAGACTAGAATTGCCAATACAGATGATTCACCTGAGGGAATTGAGGAAGTTAATGTGTAAGAGTGTGTGTGACCCAGTGGACTGAACAGCAGGCTGAAGGAGTGAAGGCAGGAACAACATGTCCTTATTTCACCCTCCTTTCTGATTTTCCCAATGGCATGGAAGAAATTATTTACCTTTTCCATGAACAGGTCATAGTGTAAGGATATACTATGTAAAATAAACATGTCAGCTAGACACTTTATACACAATAATATCTATCCTTTTCTTGATTCAGCAGCATTTTATTAGTGGTGACTGAGGACAAAAGCCATGTTTAAAGAGTTTTTCACATAACAAAGTGAAAAAGGGAAATCTCAGGTAATCTGACCCAGTGGACAGTGCTGCATATTAGAGTAACTGGGATACCTTTAAAAGAATTCCTGCACTTAGCCCAAGCTCCAGATCCACTCTGTCAGAATCTCTGGGCATGTGACCCAGTTCTTAAACCGCACCAGGTAATTCCAATATGCAGCCACTCTTGAAAATCAGTGGCATGGGATTTTACAACAGCACTTTGCTTCCCTAATCCAGCAGGTCTTGTGCATTAGCCTGCATGAGGATCGCCTGCAGCACTGTTAAAGAGCAGCTAGTTGGGTCCCACTCAGAGAGTTTCCGACACAGGTTTGGATTGGTAGTTCTAACAAGTTTCCAGGTGATGCAGATGCTGTGGAGGGACCATACTTTGAGGCTCGCTGCCTCCATCAAAGGTATTCACTGAGTGAACCTTTCACCAACTGGAAATCTCTTACTTTAGCCTTCCTGAAAGTACGTTTCTTGTGCCACTGCCATCAGCATCCCCTGGAGAAAATGCAGATTCTGAGGCCCACTCTGATGTACTAGCTCAGAATTACTCCAGGTGAGGCCCCTTAAACTTCATGTTGCTACCCTCCCCACCCTGTGATTATGCCCCCTGAAGTTTGAGAGCCACTGCTTTACCTCCTCTTTCTGCATGCTTATGAAACAGTTCTCCTCTAATAAACAAAATGACTCAAGCATGAAAAGGCCACCAGACTCCAACCTGAGAAGTGAGAAACAGTGAATTCCCTGTGATGAGGCGTCTTTCCTGCATTTTTCTGTGGGCCAGAGGGCAAGGGCACAGGTACCATTTTCAGAACACACGTCTGAGAAATTAACTCAGTCATGGAGAAAAGTCTTTGTATCCTGATGACACATCCTTTATTGTCTCTTATTGCTGCAAATGCTCTGAATGTAGGAAGGAAAAAAAATCTCCGTTTCCAGCAAGTTCACTGTAACAACCAGTGGTCTTTTTGGAATATTTTTAATGTCTTTTTGGCTGTACCTACTTCTATCTCTACACCTCTTGACCTCAGAAAAAATAACAAAGTATTAGGAAACAAGGATATTTCCTTTCCCCTCCCACTTTGTTAACACTCTCAGGTTTAATAAGAACTAGATAATAAGGGAACCGAACAATATTTTATGAGTTTACAATTTAAAAATTAGAAACTTGTTTAAAGGACAAATGTTGGAGCTATTCAAAAATGGCATTCTATCCCAAATCTGCCACTCACCAGGTTGTGGCCTTGGGGGAAATTATTTAACCACCTGTACCCCCATTTCCTCACCTATAAAATGACAGTAATAAAGCTTACCTCATAGATTACTGAAATGAACTAAAACACATAAAGCATATAGCACAGTGCCTAGCATATAGTGAGTGTTCAATAAATGTGAGTTTTTGTTTTCATTATTACATAGTGGACACAGCAAATGCTAAATAAAGAATGAAATAAATAAAAAACAACCAGTCAAATCAACAATAGAAAAAGCAGTCTTTTAGTTCTGCCAAACTTCACATTTAGACTAAGTTATTGTTCAGGGAACCTAAAATTCAAAATTCAAGAATGCATGTACAGAGAGTCTAATTCAGTATGAAGTTCACCAACAAAAGTGCTCCAAAATTTATTTTCTGTAGATTGGTCAAGACTAAGATTATTCTTTAAGGGTTACTTCTGCCAATAAAAAGGAAAATGGGATTCAGGTCTTGCACATCATGGGATAAACTTTATCTTTGAAAAAAAGATTATGGGAAACAGCAGGCTGGAGGTCACTGCTGGGTCAGCACCTGGGGAAGCTGGGGCAGGCCAATGTTAGAGGCCCATAGAATGGTCAGACACAAGCAGGGAACTGAGGACCACGTGAGCAATGAAGTTTGAACAGGTAAGCTGAAAGGGTGAGGGATCTGTTTAACTTTACTCTGTCATGGAGATTTTCTCCCCTTTCTATTTGTAAATAAGGCATACAACCCCCACTTATTTTACCAGGCAAACCTAAAGTAAAAACTCAGCAGTTGGTCGGGTGTGGTGGCTCACACCTGTAATTCCAGCACTCTGGGAGGCCGAGGGAGGCAGATCACAAGGTCAGGAGTTCGAGACCAGTCTGGCCAACATGGTGAAACCCCATTTCTACTAAAGATACAAAAATTAGCTGGGTGTGGCAGGAGAATTGCTAGAACCCAGGAGGCAGAGGTTGCAGTGAGCAGAGATCATGCCACTGCATTCCAGCCTGGGTGACAGGGTGAGACTCCATCTCACAAACACAACAAAACAAAACAAAACAAAAAACACTTAGCAGTTGGCCTGTGTGTTGTAGTTTTTATTCAGAGACATGCCAAAGACTCAGATTGAGACTCACAGCCCATTTTATCTTTTGGAGGCTTAATCTCCCACTTAAATTCAGAAAATGCTTAAAGGAAATCTGTTTTTAATGATGATACTCTTATTCTCATTATTACATTTTTCCAACCTGATACTCAAATGTAATATAGTAATACAATGCACCATTAAGTCTCAACTATATTTAAATGTCTTGAGCCATAATCATACAAGACCTTGCACACACATATAACACACATATATGTAGCAACTCCTATAAAGCCACTGATAAAATTAAAATCAAACCATTGAGTCTATCATAAAGTAACACACATATATTGTTTACTGCTATAGATCCATAGGGTATATGTTAAGGCTGAATTAAATTTGGCATTCATTTTGGTCCCAAGAGACTTGGAGATAATTGACTTTTGGTCAGTCCCAGTGCAGACAGGTCCCTAGGAACAAGTCAGTTCTTAGGCTCACTCAAATCTGCAGAGTTACACAAATGACCTGGCTTTTCAGGGCCTACTGGGTACCCCAAGGCCAGAGAGTCTCCTGCTGTTGGTTTAGAAAGAAAGGAAAGAAAGAAAGAAAAGTTCCTGAAGCCTACAGTGAATAAGAAACGTTATTTCACTAGCTCTGGCAAGAGTCTAAGTCCTTCGGGTTTGGGCCACATACAGCCAAGTCTCAGACCTCAAAGAGACTATGTACATCTGTGGAGACTCACTGCAAGTGCCACGGTTTATATAAAAGCCTTCAACTTATTAAAACAGGATCTGCACATACAAATGGTTCATAAAAATGATCAAATGGCAACAGGAAAACTATAATCAATATGGTGATAACCAAATAGCCAAGACTTATGGGGAACCTGTATTCTAGATGTTGTGCAGGTATCTTACATGGTTATCTCATTTGGTCCTCTAACAGCCCCATTAGATAGGTAAGATAGCATCCCCATTTTATAGTTTAGGGAACTGAGGCTTAGTAATTTTGAATTAGTCATTCAAGGTCATGTGCTCATAGATGGCAGTGTCAGAATGTAAGACTGGTCCTGTGATGTCCAGAGCTAGAGCTCTCCATCCCATCCTCATCTGACTTTCGATAGGGAGCAATTAAACAGGGGACTCCTGGGTGGGTTTAGATTTTAAATGGGAAATTATAAAACACAGAAGAATTGGCATATAATCAAAAAATAGTAAAATGTGATCCCAAAGGACAGTGGATGGAGCTAAAACCCTAAATAAACAAGATCCTTTGGAAAATTGCTGAAAGCAATCCATGGTATTGGTGGGGTCTAAGATTGAGAACATCAATCTTGTTGGTGCCAAGCTTCAGCCATATCTGGGCAGTTTGAAGGGTTAATGGGGTATGTCTTTAACAGAGGGGTGAGAAACCACCAAGAAAATGACAGGTGCTAACGGAAAAGCCTGCTATATCACCCAAAGGCTTGATCTGAAAAGATAAAAGCATCAGGTTAGCGGAGCACCTGAGAGCTCGGGGGATTGGAGATGGGAAAGCATTCCTTCTTTAAAGCCCCTTAGGATTTGGCAAGCACAAAGCAGGCCAGCTCTAAGGCCCTTGTGACAAACTATAGCACAAATGGGAGGAAAACAGCTTTCCTCATTTAGATTGATTCTTGAAACCCACTGGAGACCCAAATTAGGCCTGAGCACAAGCTGTTAACCATGCCTCAGAGCATCAAGAGTGGCAAGATGTAAGAGAGGAAACCCTCCCCCAAATGTGGCAGGGTGGGAAAATGAAACTTCCTACACCAAGTGGACAAAGGATGCCCGAAACAAGCTTGTCAGTTAAGGAAATTCAAGAGGAGAAAGAATTCTGCAATTCTGTCAGTGGTGTTTAGCAGGGACATACAATGGAATGGGTGAAGGGAGGCAGAGCTGAGAAATGACATCTTAGTAGTTACTGCAGTCCACATTTACCTCCAGATCAGTGGAAACTTTGGAAGTTGAGGTTAACGATGTTATGTCGGATATTGGCAAGAACAAAAAAAAGGACCAAATCACAGCTTTTGTTTTGCCGGGATGGGGGGGAGGGGTTAACTGCTGTAATGTTAGGAAAATATCAAAATCAAACAGAACTTTTTTTTATTTTTTGCACATCTTTATGAAAGAAAGCATAATAGGCAAAAATGTACTACGAGGAGGCTCTTAGTGCTTTAATTTAACTGGACTAAAGACTTCAGATCCAGTGGATTATATCAAAAGATCCAAATGATGAAGATCCAAGAACTGCTGTGGTTAGTCTCTGCAGTCATGGTAAACCTGAATGGTGCTAGAAGATGGGATTAAAAACCATGCCTCAAAGTTTGAAAATGGGGAACAGTATATTTGAGAATAAATTCAGTGAGATATTGACATGTAGTAGAAAAAGGACAAACCAAACACTTGAAAAGTGGCCTTTGAGGCCACTGTATACTCAGTGTGTGGCTAGGAAACGATCTTACTGCCTCTAATTTTCCATCCATAGAAATGGAATTCATTAAGATCATTAACAGGCTCACTCCACCTCCCAAGGTCTGAGGGAGGCTCAACTGAGATCACGTTTTCCTATGAAAATGGTCTGAAAACTGAAGCTCTGAAAATTGCCATGCCCAATAGTTCTATCTACAGTTTATATAAAGACAAATAAATTCAACCCAATATGAATACGACACAATTGAATTAAAGCTAATGTGTTGAATGGTGACTAAAAATTAATAAAGCACTCAACTTGCATGAACACTATGACAAAATCCAAAAGAATAGAACGTAACAGGGACACACTTATATTAATAATGTAAAACATTTTCCCTGCACAAGCCTAAGAAAGTGAGGAGGTGTAGCCCTAACTTTGGAGCCTTTAATGTAGAAAAAACTTTGGACATTTCATTTTATCACAAGCTAACTATGAGTCAACAATATGACCTGGATGATAAGAAGAAATGCAACTATTGGCTACACTAATGGAAATACCATTCCAGTAAGATAGAGTGGGACTGGAGATACACTTGCCCCATTGCAGCCTCAAAGTACTGTTTGGAGAGTGCTTTAGATACACTGGCAGTCCATGGGGCTTTAAGGGCTGGCTTAGAATCCTAATGACCATAAACAAGTTTTCAGTGGAAAACAAAGTATTCAAAGTTCCAAACAGTCAATTTACTAATCTACTTTAGAATATAGCTCATTAACAAAGAGTGGGACTGTAAGAATACAGGTACTTGGGGCTATGTCTCTTACACAGAATCACCCCCTCCCCAGTGCAATCATCTCATTTCACAGGCGCTTGCTCTCTCGCAAAGATGATTTGGAAAGATGGAGGTAAATTAACATATTGATTTCCCAGCACTCTGAAGGCCATAAGCAGACACACTCGGTCATGTTTCAAATGATGGAATGTGAAATTAAATTAAAGGATGCATCTGTGTTCAGCCCCTAATTGCCAGCCTAGTGGATGTTTTTAAGGAGCACAGAGAGGGAAGAGAGAGAAGAGGAGGAAGCAAGGTGAATGCATTAGAAAGCCTGAAAAACAAGCTGAAACAAAGAGGGTAGGGACAATTAAGAATTTCTATGTGCAGATTAAAATTGACAGTGTCTGTAAATAACTCTCCACAATTTTAAATACATGTAATAGGAGTCTTCAGTTGGCATCTTTGACAACACAGAAGTTACAGAAGCATTCCCCTGGCCACATTTCGTGTATCTGAAAATGTTATATAGCTAGAAGAAATTAATAGCTGCGTTTATTTAAATCATCTTCATTTTTCAGGCTTAAACCTGTTCCTAAACTCTCATGTTAGCTTTAATCTTTCTAACTGGTTCTAGGATGTAATCTATTAAAAAAAAAAAAACAGATCCCTAAACAAAAATATTCAGTTCATCTGCGAACTTTTTCTGTGATCAATCATCTATAAACTAGCTTGTAACTGGACAGTGACCTTTCATTTGATGAAGACAAGATAAAAATTTTAAATGGATATATTTAATATTTATAAAGTTATATAATTACCTCTATTGGTACAAAATAAAAAGTAGAGAAAAAAACAACTGCTCTTTTCTCCAACTCTACTCTAGAAAATTGATATTCTGTGATATACTGATAGGTGTTACTAGGGGGAAAAATGGTTTTCTGGGGTCAAATCAATTTGAGAAACACTGGAATAAAGAGTTTTCTTTCCCTCAGGGCTTCTCAAAACCCTTAATATGCTTACATGAAAGGAGGAGGGACATACAGTATAGCATTTCCAAAATGGAACATTTGTTACTATCTCCAGGGACCCACATGTTCTGGGAAACACAGCCTAGGAAAGGCTGCTCAGCCTCCTGACCCAGCACACACACACTCCTCTGTCCAAACCCATTTTCAAATCACATTTCGAAAATTCTGAAAACTAAGTGATGGTATAGCCAATGGCCTAATGACCTCAGCAGCCAGATGCCCAAGGCTACAGGCCAGAAATTGCAGCTCAGTTTCAAGATGATAAAACAGATAGAAGCAAAGCTACAGGAACCTGGTTTAACTGTATTTACTGTCACCTACATAGGTATCCAATTCAGTCCTACTGAGGTTTTTGTATAATTAAAGTAATGCTTATTTTAGGGATTACAAGTAAGAGCACAAATTGACTATTTCTATCCTGAACACTAAAGACAGAATACATACTTGTTCCCAGCTGGCAGTCAAGAGTAGGTAATACAATAAATCAAAGACATTCACTGACAGTTGAATAATCGCTGAATAACAATAATTTTAATGAGTAAATTCATGATATAAGATTATATAGCATAATTCAAACAGAATTAAGCAAAGTTCTAGTCACTGTGAGAGGGTGTAAAAAAAAATCAGAGGTTAGCCCTGCTCTCAAGAAGCTTATAATAAAGAGAGGCACACAAGGGCGTGTACAAGTAAATACAAAGCAATATTTGCTATAATTGCTGTAAAGTGCAAATCCATTTGACAGCCCAGAGAAGAGGAAGAGTGGGTAGAATCCACATTATTTACAATTTAGAGAGTGATTGCTCAAAGTGATGCCGATAAGAGAACATTTTTACCTATTATATTGGCAAAAGTAAAATTGTTGATGAAATACCATAGTGGTAACAGGAAAACAATCACTCTCAACACTGTAAATCACATACATTTGTGTAGCCTTTTCAGAGGCAACTTGACATTATCAAGAAAAATTAAAAATAGACATCCTAGCTGTCATCACTAGAAATTTATCCTGCATGTAACAGCACACACACGTGCCAAGATATATTGATTCCAGGATATATACACTGTTTCATAGTTCATGAAAAAAAAAAAAAAAACAGATCAGAAACAACCTAAGTATCCATCTCAAGAGGAGACCCATAAATACATCCTCCATACCACAGGATGCTTTGTGGCTGATAATCACAACACAGTAGACCTTCTTACATGCAGAGTAAAAGCCTCAGCGGTTACAGAAGCCTTGAAAGTGCAACTAAGTGACAAAGCCACACAGGATCTGCCGCAGTCCCCACCCTGATCTCACTCCTGCTGTGTTCCTCCCTCTTGCCTCACTCCAGTCACACTGGCCTTCTGCTTCTCACATGTGCCAGATACCCTCCCACCTTGGCCTTGGCGCTGCCCTCCTCCTGCTTGGAACACCCTTCATCCTGAGATTTACCCGTAGATCACCCCCTTGCCTCCTTCAAGACATTGAGCAAATCTCGCCTTTTTAATGACATCTACTCTGAGCACCTATTTGCAATGGAAACTTCCCCTCAACACAGATTTTTCTTTTTATTCACAGTACTTATGACCATCTAACATACCTTCTATGTAATTTACTTAGATGTGTATTGTCTATCTCTTGCCTCTAAAATATAGTCTCTGAAGGCAGGGCTGTTGAACAATTATGTTTACTGATGTAACGAAGTCCCAAGAAGAGTATGTGGCACATAGTAAGTTGTCAACAGCATTTGTTGAATTGAATGGACCACACATGTCAACATACATGCAGACACACATGCAGGAATAGACTTACATGAACACACACTTTACCTGAGTATAGAATAATTCCAAAAAGTACATAAAAAATTGTGTTTGACTTTGAGAAGAAAGACTAAGGAAGGGAAGATCAGAAGCATATAGAAATACAGGGAGTCTCATTTGCCACTATTTACCCTATATGTTATTACTTTCTTTCTCTCTCCTTCCCTCCATTTCTCAGTGTAATCCATTATGATAGCCACTAGCCACTCATAGCTAATGAGCACCTGAAACATGGCTAGTCCACATCAAAATGAACTGTAAATGTAGAACACACACCAAATTTTGAAGAAT